>NW_006256901.1:7920617-8075650 GCF_000478725.1 Eutrema salsugineum | reverse complement strand
ATCACTCTGCCTCGAATGTTCAAATAATGAGGGTTGGCAGCTCAGTGGATTTGGAATTCAGGTACTTAGGACTTCAGAAATTCTGTACAATCTGTGGAAGTCGTAAGCATGGATATGATGTCTGTCCAAAAGCAGTGGAGCTGACCCCAGCTGCTGAAGCTCTTATGCATATTGGAATTGACCCATACGCATCAGCAGCTGAAAGACTTAATGCAGTTGAAGGTCTTAATGCTGGTGGTGAAGTGGGAGAAAGCTCGGGCATTAAGAATAATCAACCAACTCTGATTAATCCCATTGGAACAATAACTGCTGACAGAGCTAATCCAATGACTCAGACAAGAGATACACTGGTGGCAACTCCGCAATACTCCTCATCTGACATAGTCATGACAGAACGAGTTGAGCAAGGAATGAAGAGAAAGCTTCCAGTAGCTGATGAGAAGGACATCCCATCTACTTCAAAATGGCAGAATGCGGATGCTGAAACTTCTAAGGGTTCGGTGGTCACCCTTAAACCACCACATGAACTATGAAGATCTTTCACTTGAATTGCCAAGGGCTGGGGAACCCCTTGACAATTCCTTATCTATTAGATATCAGGAAGTCTTCTAAACCTGATATCATGTTCCTCATAGAAACTATGAACGGCTGTGATATAGCTAATAAGCTTAAGCAAGATCTAGGATATGCCCACTCTTTTGTTCTTCCTGCAAATGGGCATAGTGGAGGGTTAGCTATTTTTTGGGATGTTAATATAGAGCTAACTCTTGCTTCTCCACCATCTCTGTATAATACTGACATGTACATTTCTGATGCAGCTAATGTATTTTGTTTGTCTTACATTTATGGTCACCCGGTAAAGCAACAACGTAACATACAGTGGAATAAAATGGCATCAGAAGATTGCAATTGGAGATTTTAATGATATAAAACATCAATATGAAAAGGAAGGTGGAGCATACCGATCAGAGGCTTCATTTTCTACTTTTAGAAAGATGTTATCGGTATGTAGTTTTCATGATATTAAATCATATGGAGGAAAATATACATGGGTAGGAACAAGACATACCCATACGGTTAGAACTTGCATTGATAGAGTTATGGCTACTAGTGATTAGTTAGATATCTATCACTGCATATGTTCAAGTTCTACCATTGTCTTGCTCTGATCATCGTGCTTTAATTCTACATACAGAAACCTCCAAATGGAAAGGTAATAAGCTCTTCAGATATGATAATAGATGGAGATTAAATCCAGAAGTCAAAGAGTATGTTAAAAAGATTTGGGAGGAACAATGTAAGACAATACCAGTTGCTAAGTATAGTAAAGCTTTAGAGTTATGTAGGAGAGGATTATCAAAATGGAAATCGCATAATCCTACTAACTCTCAAAAAATGATTTACGATTTGAAAATGGCTATTCAGCAGGCATATGAGAGCAATCCCATAGATTATAATATAATTAGAGAGTTCAAGCTGAAGCTTCAACCACTACAAGAAAAACATCATTTTACAACGGCCGAAATTGTCGTTATTTCGTCGTAATAGGGCTATTACGACGAACTACCGACGATTTCGAAATCGTCGTAAAGTCATCGTCGTAATAGACAAATCGTCGTAAAACCGTCGTATAATATACGACGGTTTCGTTTCATCGTAACATGTAAATGCGTCGTACAGTTTACGACAAGTTTACATCGAATTGCGTCGACTTGGTCTTCGCCTGGATCGTCGTTAAGTGGTCGTTAATGGTCGACGTAAGATCGTCGTAAGCATAAATCGTCGTAAATCAATCGTAAAGTATTTAATCATTTCGTCGTAAAATCGTCGTAAAACACGGACGTATAATCGTCGTATTTGTCGTCGTACATTTTAGTCGTAAATTCGTCGTTATATTTACGACGAATGTACGACGGTTTTAATAAAGCTATTACGACAATTATACGACGTTTAATATAATTGAAAATAACAAAAATTAATTCGAATTAAAATTTAAATTAAAAAAATAATTTACAATTTAAAATTTATTAAAATTTGAAATTAAAATTAATTGTAATTTACATAAAAACCCTACAGCTCTAAATCTAAACCTAAATCTAAATCGTCGATCCCGTCATCGGCCTCCTCCCCTTCGTCCTGGACGTGTTCCTTGCCGGGTCTTCGGTTTGATGCTTCCGCCGGCGCCTGATCTCCGGCTCTAGGAGGCTCAACCCCGAGAGATCGGAACATCTCCTCGTCCGTCTGCACCGGCGGTTGCGTCATCATCGGTTTCAGCAAACTTATCATCACCTTCTTCTTCTGTATCATCGGGAAGATCTTCAACTTGCCGACGATTTTGCGATAAAATATTTCATCTACAATTGTTAGGTAAACATGTTTTAAATGTTTTTCACCTAACTTCTTTTTCGACGTAAAATCGTCGTAATATGTACATCGAAATGAAGTCGTCGTATATTCGTCGTAAATTTGCATCGAATTTACGACGATTTTACATTTACTAGCAAATCTCTCGTTATTGATGTATAATCGTCGTAAGTCGTCGTAAATTGTATGTTGAGTTTACGACGATTTTTTTATACGACGGTTTTAAAATTAGACGTAAGATCGTCGTAAAATCGTTGTAATTTTGCGACGATTTGAAAACCATCGTAATAGACCGTTGGAAAATGATTGTTTTCTTGTAGTGAACATGCCGAAGAAGAGTATTGGGGACTTAAAAGTAGAACCCTTTGGCTACAAGCAGGAGATAAGAACACTCGATATTTCCATGCAAAGACAAAGCAGAGAAGATCCTTAAACAGAATCACATCTCTTTCTGATACACATGGAAATCTTTATTTTAAGCATAAAGACATTGAAAGAGTTATAACTAATTATTTCTCTGCGCTCTATACTTCTAATTGCAGAGTATCTCCTATGAATATTCTTCAAGATTTAATGCCAAGGGTCACAGACGATATGAATGCCTCTCTTCTCAAATCTGTAACAGAAGACGAAGTGTATAAAGCTCTCCATCAGATGAACCGAGACCAAGCTCCTGGACCAGATGGCCTTACAGCAGGATTTTATATAGATACTGGTCAACATTGAAGGAGAGCCTGGTGAGTTTTATTCAACATTTTTTAGATACAACGGAGTTGGATCCAGAATTGAATAAAACTCACATTTGTTTAATCCCTAAGATAAAAACACCCACTGAAGTTAAAGATTTTCGCCCCATCAGTCTAGGTAATGTGGCTTACAAGTTATTGTCTAAGGTGTTAGCAGAGCGTTTAAAGCCTATATTGCATCACATAATCTCTGAAAATCAAACGGCTTTTATTCCAGGGCGTCTCATAACTGATAATGTTCTTATATCTCATGAGATGCTTCATTCAATGCAAACTATGAAACGGGCTCATCCATATATGGCATTGAAACTAGACATTAGTAAGGCTTTTGATAAAGTAGAATGGAATTTTATTGATGGAATTATGGAAAAGTTGGGTTTTGCAGAAAAATGGAGAGGTTGGGTGATGAAATTTATTAGAACTGTTATTTATTCAGTTCTCATTAACGGTGCTCCATCGGAAACTGTAATCCCAACTCGAGGGATTCGACAAGGTGACCCAATTTCACCATATATATATTTGCTCTGCACTGAAGGTTTGTCTTATATGATTTCTCAGGCAGCAAATAAGGAACTTATTTCGGGATTTCAAGCCAGTAGAGGTGGACCATATCAATAACTCACATGTTATTTGCGGATGACTCGCTACTATTCTGTAAGGCCAATGTTAATGAATGTCATGCTTTGCTTGATATTTTGAAGAAGTATGAAGAAGTGTCGGGGCAAGAAGTCAATTTTCAGAAATCAGCTGTCATGTTCACTAAAGGTGTCTCTCCAGCTTTAAAAGACTACCTTCTTCAAACTACAGGAATTCAAAAGGTGGGAGGTCTTGGGAGATACTTAGGACTCCCTGAATATATTGGTAGAAATAGGAATGATATATTTGATTATCTTGTTTAGAGAGTTACTAATAAGAGGATGGAAAATTGGTACTCGCAATTATTATCTCCTGCTGGTAAAGAAGTCTTAATCAAGTCAGTTATTACAGCTTTACCAACATACTGTATGACATGTTTTATGTTGCCAATGAAAATCATCAGGCGGATAGTAGCTGTTACCAGGAAATTTTGGTGGTCATCACAATCAGATAAAAGCCATATTAATTGGATCTCATGGGATACTCTGGTTGATCCAAAATTTCAAGGTGGGCTGGGATTCAGGGATATGCAGGATTTTAACATAGCATTACTAGCTAAACAAAGTTGGAGAATCCTTCAAAATCCACACTCGTTGTTGGCTAAGGTATATAAATCTAAATACTACGCAAATACTTCTTTGTTACACGCTAAACAGAAATGGTCATCAAGTTATGCATGGCGTAGTATACTTCAAGGAAATAAATTAATTAAGAAAGGAATAAGGTGGAACGTGGGTTGTAGACAACATATTCAGGTATGGCAAGATCCTTGGCTGCTTACAAATCTATCGATTTCACCTACAGGTAGTGGTGCTAGATTATACCCAGATCTTAAAGTCCATCAACTATTTAAACCTGGCACTACAGAGTGGGATGACAATACTCTGATAAGGTTGTGTAATGATGAAGATATACCTCTGATAAAACAAGTTCGGCCTTCAATTGCAAGAGCTCCGGATTCTATAACATGGCTTCATACTAGACACGGAGATTACTCGGTCAAGTCGGGTTATAATCTCCTGCGTTCTCAAAAAGGTCAGAGTTCTAATTCTCCAATACATTTGTATAAGACTATTTGGAAGCAAAACATTCCTCCTAAAATCAAACATTTCTGGTGGAGAGGATTTCATCAAGCACTACCAGTAGCAAGGCAGCTAGCTCCATCAGAAAAGAATTTTATTAGATAGTACATGTCAAGTTTGTGGAGAATCAGAGGAGACTACTAATCATTTATTATTTACCTGTAGAGTCAGCAAAGAAATTTGGGACCTAGCACCTTTAAAATGCCATGTAAGTGAAACTTTGAACAGTCAAGACATGCAGGGTAATTATTCCTCTTTTGTGGAAGCCAACAAAGATAACGAAGATCAGCTAATGTTATTCCATTTACTGGGGTGGAGGATATGGAAGCAACATAATGAGATTATTTTCAATGCCAGACGATGGTCTCTGCCGGACATTATTAACAAAGCTCTTACAGATCAAATGTTATGGAAGAAAGCGTTAGAAGTAAATCAACAAGAATTATTGCTTGCTCAAACGCTTTCAGGTCATAACCAAGCTCAAACTAATACCCCAACTACTATCCAGCAAGTATTGCAAGATACAAATAATCCAAGCTGTCTAGTAGATTCATCATGGATATCAGCAAATCATGAAGCTGGAATTGGTTGGGTGCTATATAATAGAGATAGACACAAAGAGATCATAGGATCGGGTTCAGTTCCTCCAACGCACTCATCAATAGAAGCAGAGATGGAAGCTCTTCGGATTGCAGTCACTAGTCTTCGGAGGCTTGGTTATAAGAATGTTAAGTTTTGTGGTGATCTAAAATCCCTATATAGTCCACTTCAAAATGACCAAGCTGAGAAAGAACTACAAGAATGGAGACATCTTCCATGGGCTACTTATTTACATGACATTAGGAAGATTTCTGCTGAATGTGGTTTTTCTTTTAAACAGATTAGTAGACTAGCAAATAGTGAAGCTGATCAATTATCAAAAAATGCTAGAAGTAATTCCCAGAGATATGTAATCAAATGGACAATGTAAGCCATGAATGAATCAATGAAACAGTTTGACGACAAAAAAAATGATTTTTATTAATTGAATAAAATTATTATTCAAAAATATGTTTATTTATTAGAGTGTGCTCGATGGACTGGTCTGTTATAATTCATGTCATTGTTATTGTTATAGCTACATATACTATTTGTTGGCTTCCAAAATAATTCAAATTCACTAATTATACATTTCAATATATATACTAACGAGTCTACATTGCTAGTTTTCAAGTACTCTATAGAGCTTAGCAATTGGAGAAAATCAGAAGGGTTTGTAGTTGATTTCGAAATGCCTTCAATGTGTCATCTTTCTTCTATGATTTGAAACTTTCGCTTTTAGTACTCGATGTTGTCAATGAGTTTTCTGATATCTTTTGTAGTATTTTCAAGTACCTTAAATAAGAGAATGTGTACTGATACTTAGTGTAGTACGGGATGGACTAACTATTTCAGTGACCACGGCCTTGTTAGCTTAATTGGGACGACCTTAGATAGGACGGATAGAGTTTACGGATTTGTTACTAAATTTCTGACTAGTTCAGTAAAAGATTTGCAATGTAACGTCAGTGTCTCTTCAAGTTAGTGTGATATCTTCTATTATTATTTGATAAAGATAATTTAAAAATGACTTTTATGTCATATGTGATTTACAAGAATGTTATGCTAATGTGTCACTATAAGAGAGCTTCTCAAAGCACATATAAAAAATGTTTGATTTACTAGAATAATTACATCATATGCTATTAGCATTAATTTGGTTAGATATTAAGTTATATCAATTATATATTTAATACTTAACATGTAAATTGTAAAGATATTCTTTCTCTTTCTATTTCTTAACAACAAATTTATAAAAATTTAATACATAATATTACTTAATTTACTAAACATTATGTTTCTTTATATTATATTTCTTTGATCTTAATTTTGTTTGAAAAAAAATCACATTACCCATTTAATAAAACAATCTAATTTTTTCATGCATATTATAATTAATTTTTTTTATTAAAATTTAAATATCTGAGTTTGATGTTGAACCACTTAGATAGAACGTATTAATCCAATTTAGTATATTAAAATGTGCAATTTTATTCATATAAAAGATACTATTATAGTTAATTATAAAACCAACAATTATCTAACATTTATGCAATTATACTATAAAATAAATGTAATTGTAACTATTATTTGTAATTGTATAATCAGTGCATAAATTTATAACTATAAATATCACTTAACATTTTTTAATTATATTTATATATAGATATATATATATTATATTTGCATATTCAGATAAAAAAATTATAAATATTTATTCCGAATAGGGTGCAGGTAATCATCTAAATAATAATAGAATAATGCATGTGACATCATCTAAATAATAATAGAATAATGTTCCAGAGAAGGCATTTGAAACTTCTAAATGGTATTTTCTATATAAATGCTTTACTTGTAACAATTGAGGTAATTAAAAGTTTTAAATATTCTAAATTATATGCCAGACTAGTCACGCCCTTATTCTCAAATCTCAACAACATTTTAAGACAAGTACTCTCTAACTTATTATTTTGATTTTGAATGCCATTAGCAAAAATATATTATTTGAATGAAATCATGATAAATAAATAAATAAATTTACTTTTAAGGCGGCTTCGAATTTTCTATAGATCAAAATAAAGAATACCACTAACCCCTTCCCCCCCTTCGTTTGTTTGTTATAATAACACTAAACTATAACCCGCCCATGAATGGGTGAGAGTAATTTTCTTTTTAAATAGATGGTTGAAAAATGTTAAATAAATGTATGTTTGATTACACTAATATATTGAAGTTAGTGTATTAAAATAATTGAGTTTTATATGATCAGATGGTATTTTAAATCCAGTATAATTCATACTAATATTAATCATATAATACCATAAATTTTGTCGATGAATGTTTTAATGTTGACAATAGATGTTTAACAAATAAATATTGGCGGGCAGTATAAATAATTAGTAATTTTGCATCACTGTATATATATATATATATATATTAAATATGTGCATTCAATTTACTAAATATGTGATAGTTTTGATTATTAGGCATAAGATTATATATTAAAGCATGAAATTTTATATATTAAAAGTTATAGTTTTTTTTGATAAAAAATATATAGTACGTAATATTTTTATAGAAGTCAATTTTTATAAACAACTTGACAAAATTACTAATTATAACAACTAATAATATTGTAATAGTTGAAGAATAACTAATACTCTTATTACTCGTCAAATCCGATGAAATAAAACATATTACTTCTTACATGTTTTGTCAAATTCGAATGACGTGTTTAGAAAATTAAAAATAAATAAATAACAAAAAAATTTAGCAAGACCGTTGGTTGTAATGTTGGCTACTTGTTTTGTTACCTGAATTTCATGTCATGTTTTTTTATCGGAACACTTATAAATGTTTTCACTCGTCTTAAGAGTGGATATAATTTTTATTGTTTAAGGATACTTTTTTGTATGTAAAAAATGTGTTTGTAGTCTCTATTGGAACACTTCTAAATTTTGTACTCGTCTTGAAAGTGGGTATAATTTTATTGTTTTATGATGTTTAAGGATATATGTAAATAATGTGTTTATATATGCTAATTCGGATTCCTGAGAATTAACCTTATAATATTAAAATTAATAATACATTTAGGATATTACAGATCTTGATTTGTTCATATCATAAAATGCATGTCTATTTAACATATTGCATTCTGTGTACACTGAGTTTTGTAATTTAATGTACTAAACAAAATCTTGATATGCTTTTAAATCCAAACACAAAGCAGTTTATTAGATGACGTAAGATTGATTCAGACTGTAATTTGAATCAATTAACAGTTGAACATAAAAAATACAAAATTAAATCTTGAAACAGAATAGAACATTAAAACAGGACAAAAAAAACTCTAAACAACCAATCAAATTCTTCCAATTTCACTTCATAATCACTTTGTTATAGAAAACGAAAAAACTTATTTATTGTTGAGCCTCACTCTGGAGGCACTTTAAACTTGGAAGATGGAATTAATCCTTCCACACTTTTATATCTCTGCAAAAGGTAAAAAAAAAATGGAGTTGTAAAAATTAGAACAATTGGAAGAATAGTCTAACCTGACTTTCATGATCTTTGAAATATTTTTTTTTCTGAAATTATGTCATCAAAACCACACAAAAAAAAAAGTAAGTTACACCATTGGAAAAATGAAGACGAATAAGAAAAAAAAACTAAATAGACTAATAGACCAATAAACGATTCTCAATTTATTTTTATCTACACGTTAACTTGCGCAAGTTTCTCAATCAAACATTTTCTTTTATAAATATATCTCTGAATTTCAGACATGAATTAGGTTGATTTCATGTAAATGTAGGAGTATATCTTTAAAGGGATGATCTATTACCATAAACTTTGGAACCAATAAAATTGAAAACGTACTTTGAGTTAACTTTTTGTAGATTTTGCCTCATAGCGTTGCTTAGATCTCTCACTTGCAGTTCTTCTACATACATGTGAATGACATGTCTGCAATCATTAAAAATAAACAGTTTTATTGAGTAAAAATATTGAATATTTTAGAAGAAACCAATAAAATAAGAATCACATAATTGAAAATGATGAAAAATAGAACTCACCTTTGAAACAAAGAATTAATTCTCATTCTTTATAAAGGAAAAACAACACATATGTTACTATTTAGTTATAAAAATCTTGAATTAGAGTTTAAAACAAAAAAAAAAGATGAAAATTAGGACTAACCTATGAATCTTAGACAGTAAACCTCCATTGTTTTCCTAAATATCTTTGTTTGCTCTCACAATTAGATTCTTCTACACGCAAACGAAACAAATAGTGTTAGGATATTATGTGAAATTATATGTACATAATTCATAAGTAAATGAGAAAGAAAACACACACAAAAATGAGATTTTTTTTTATCAAGAGCAAACTTTAAAATTATCTTAACCGAGTCATAAACGGCATCGAAAAGTTTCACCAGACCCTTTTTGCAAAAGAATCATCTCACCATGGCTACAAACTTCACAACTGAAAGTTTTAAAATCAAACAATTAAATTACATAAATTTTACAATTAAAATATCGTTCTATCAAACGATTGGTAAGCATAAAATAAGTATTGGTAAGAAAAAGAGAGGGAGTCATACCAGCGATGTAGTTAACAATTATATTCAGAAATTAGATTATCATATGGGTGAACGTGGAATATCATTGTACCAAATGAGCATAATAGAATAATCAATAGCTATGTATTAAATCAGAATAAACAAATACAATTTGTAACGATAGGCTTACGGTTTCTTAAGCTTCTCCTTAGGAATCTCTTTATCAAAATTCTCATTCTAAACTTTTGTTCCTTAGACTTCTCTAACCATGTCAACTTTGAACCCTACATAAACATAAACACATAGTTATCAGACTACTAAAGTAAAATTTAACAAAGAACAAAAAAGTATAAATCAAAGAAAATGAGTTTAATATAACAAATTAAAGAGAGCACAAACTAAAAAACCAAAGATAAACAGCAAAGAAATAAATTTATTTATAGTGCTTGTAGTCGGCTACTTAGGTTAGTTAGTTTTAGATAAGAATAATTAGAATATCTTAGTTTTCAAGTTTAAATTATCTTATTTTTTAGGTTTGAAAAATAGGTAGTCCGATATTTATGATCAAACTGTTGAGGATATTCCGAAGTTTATGAATATGATTGGTTTTGTAGGAAAAATTCTTAATTTGTATTCTTGAATAATATTTTTAGGTTGTTATATTTGTTAAGAAGATATTGACAGATAACAACTATATGATATTTGTTAGTTTTTAGGAAAAAATTAGATTTTTTTTACTCGATGAAAATCTTTTTTTTTTTTTTCATTATCCATCTATTACAATCACATTTGGCCCGTCGTATTAGTGATCCGTGGACCACCATCGATTAGCTCGTTATGATCGATTTGGGAAAAGATAATGCCTCTTGCTCGAGCTTCTTTCGCAAGACTATCCGCCCGGACATTTAGATCCCTCGGAATATGAGATAAAGTGCACTCTGAAAAGCTCTCTTGAAGGAGGCGGAAGGTATCTAGCTCTGCATTAAAAGACGGCCAATCCGCTGGAAACTCAGTCATACGCACCAGATCCGAACAGTCGATTTGAAAGTGAACCGAAAGTATCCATCTCTCTCTCAAACAGGACATAGCCCACAGGAGGCAATCCATCTCGGCGTGGAGGGCCGAGAGGCTTCTACGGCATCCCTGTAGTCCAAAAAGTTCATTTCCTCCGCCATCCACAAAGCTCCATCCGAGGCCGCTAACTTGTCCGCGATTGATCCAAGAGGCGTCAATCCGGCATATTGGGATTTGCGGTACCTCGGGTATCGCAATGGTGTCCGGTGGAAAGGGCTACTTCCTCAACTTGAGCGTCGTCGCTGTCCTCAGGTTGGTTCGCAACTCTCCAACTTTCTGCTTCCACTTTTGCATGTATCCATGTATCCACCGGGAAAATTTCTTTCCTTTGAAGATCTTCTCATTCCTTGCTTTCCAAATAAACCATAGGATCCAAGGATAAATATCCTTTATAGGATCCATCATGCCTATCTCTTTTGTTTTCCAAAAGAGGAAGCTCATATTTTGATAAATAGAAGTACTCGGGAAGACACCCAGAAGGGACGGAAAGTCCGATAACGCCCAGACTTGTAATGCCGGGGGACATAAGAACAGTAGGTGGTTTATGGTTTCCTCAGGATCCCCACAGCGGGGACAGCGTTTGTCGGAACCCAAATGTCGGTATGTGAGGTTCTGGCATGTCGCCACGCACCCAGATAAAGATTGCCACATAAAGTGTTTCATCTTCCCAGGTGAACGAACTCTCCAAACATGTCGTTGTAAGGCCGTGATGCTTGGTTCCCTAAAAGCTCCAGCTTCTTGTTCAATCTTTGTTCTTCTAATTAGATCATATCCCGACTTGACTGAGTACAGTCCCGATTTAGAATGATTCCAGGCATATCCATCCAAGGTCCGGTTCTGGCTAGGTCTCAGCCCGAGGATAAGAGAAGTATCCTCAGGATGGAAAAATTCTCTAAGCAAGGAAACGTCCCATTGCTTGGTGTCTTGGCGGATGAAAGAGTATACCAGGATTCCCGGGTCTTGGAATCCAATATGCGGGGCCGGTCTAGGCGGCCGAGCTCTAAGATCAGGAATCCACGGTTCACTCCAAACTCTCGTATTTAGGTCCGATCCAATTGTCTTCCTCAGTCCCATCTTCAAAAACGGTTTTGCGGCCATTACACTCCGCCACCCATAGGATGGTGAGTAAACATTCCGGTCTTCAAGAGGGTCGGACCGGTTGAAGTATCTGCCTCTTAAGACCCGTGCCAAGAGTGATGAGGGATATTGGATAAGGCGCCATAGCTGTTTAGCTAGAAGTGCTAGGTTAAAGGCTTGTAAGTCTCGGAATCCGAGGCCTCCCATATCCTGGGGGACACAGATCTTATCCCAAGCAATCCAGTGTATTCCGCTGCTATTCTGTTTTGAGCTCCACCAGAAATTGGCAATGGCACTCCGCAATTTGTCCGTCACTCCTTGGGGCAATAGAAAACATGACATGACGTACGTAGGGACGACTTGTGCAACGGATTTGATTTGAATTTCTTTTCCACCTTTGGAAAGAAGTCTTGCAGACAAATTATTGACCCGATTACTCAGACGATCATGAACATAGGAGAAGGCTTTCTTCTTTGATCCACAGATCTGCTCTGGGAGACCGAGATACATCCCCATGCCGCCCTCTGATGATATTCCTATAGCATTCTTGATACCTTGCTTTAAAAGTGGGTCCACTCTATTCTCGAACATAATGGAAGATTTGCCCAAATTAAGTTGTTGTCCCGAGGCTCCTCCATATGTATCAATAATCCTGAAAATCTCGGCTCCCTGCTGAATTTCCGCTCTACAGAAGAAAAGGCTATCATCAGCAAAGAGAAGATGTGAAACCGGTGGACTTGCTTGGGCTACTTTCAGCCCAGAAATGCGATTTTCCTCCTCTGCTCCTTTTAGTAGCGAGATAAGAGCCTCAGTACAAAGGATAAAGAGGAAAGGGGATAGGAGATCTCCTTGCCGTAATCCTCTGGATGGGATGATCTTTCCTTTCGGTTCTCCATTTATAAGAATTTGATATGAGACCGAGGAGATACAGAACATTAGGAGTCTGACCCATCTCTCTGAAAATCCAAGCTTGATCATAAGGGCCTCAAGGAAACTCCATTCTACCCGGTCATAAGCTTTGCTCATGTCTGTCTTGATGGCCATGAAATTTTCTCTACAAACGGAGTTGGTACGGAGAGCGTGAAAATTTTCTTGTGCCAGCAGGATGTTGTCTGTAATAAGACGTCTAGCCATGAAGGCCGATTGAGTTTCTGAAATTAAATTTGGCAAAGTCTTCTTTAGTCTCTTACATAAAAGCTTAGATATTATTTTATAGCTTACGTTGCACAGGCTAATCGGACGAAATTCCGTTATCGCTCTGGGTTTTTCTTTTTTAGGGATAAGACATATGTTAGTCTGATTAAGTCTAGGATCAAAGGATCCCGAAGCGAAAAAATCTCTGACCAGTTTAACTATATCATGGCGAAAGTCAAGCCAGAATTTTTGGTAAAATTTGCTCGTCATCCCATCGGGTCCGGGAGCTTTGTCTGGGTTGATATCGAATAGGGCTTCCCTAATCTCTAGTTCTGAAGGATCCATAAGCAGGAGCTGATTAGAGGTATTTGTGACTTTCTCGGTAATAAACTGGAGTGCATTTTCTGGATCTATAGGCTGTGACGAAGTGAAAAGGTCTTGAAAGTATTTGGACGCCACCCGTTCAATACCTTTCGCATTCTCCACCAAATTTCCATTATTATCTTTTAAGGAGATAATGCGGTTCCGGCTTCTCCTTTGTTTGGTTAGAGCATGGAAAAATTTGGTATTCTTATCCCCCTCCATGTGCCACCTCTCCTGACTCTTTTGTTGCCAATAGATTTCTTCCTCTCGAAGCGCTGCACAGAGTTTTCTCCTGATCTCTTATATTTCTTCTGTCGTGGTGTTCTCATCATCTTGTGCTGTATCTAATTGATTCTTCAAGTCTTCAATTATCTTCTCCGAATTAGTAGGGAGAGATTTCTTCCAAATGGAGATACTCTTTCGACAGTTTGCAATTTTTTTATGGAGACCTCGACGAGAGGTTCCATCAAAAGTGCCCCATCCAGAGATTACTGCCTCTCTAAAACCCGGCTTTCCCAGCCATCTTTTATCGAATCTAATAGATTTTTTCCTCTGTTGGTTATCGATTCGTATCATAGCTAGTACTGGTCGATGGTCAGAGCCCCATAGTTTCAAGTACTCCACAGACGTGTGGGAAAATTTGGATTGCCATTCTTCATTTCCAAGGGCCCTATCTAGACGGCATTTAACTTTACCCGAACGTCGTCTTCCGACCCATGAGAATGAATTTCCCTTAAATGGGAACTCTAGCATGCCACAATTATCCAACATAGTTCTAAAGGGGATAAAAGAATATTCTGATCTCCTTCGCCCTCCCCTTTTTTCGTGGTTTCCTGTTATATCGTTAAAGTCCCCTATCATAAACTAGGTGTCTTTTCTGGAGAGGCTCATCCGAGTGAGACGCTCCCAGACATGCTCTCGGTTTTTTATAACCGGATCTCCGTAGACGAATGTCATAAAGATTTTATGTCCGTCTAGAGTAGTTTCTATATCAATCAAATGCTCATCTGAGTAAGAGATAGAAACCGTAGGTTCATCCATATAAAAAAGAGCTAGACCACCGCTTCGACCTCTCGGTTCAACGGTACAAACATGGTCATAGCCAAAAAACACTTGCATATCTTGCAGAAAAAGTCGATTGTTCTTAGTTTCTGATAAAAATAAAAAGCGAGGTTGAAAACAATAATGAAGTTCTTCTAGGTGTTCCTTTGTCAGGTCGGCTCCCGTGCCTTGACAATTCCAACCAATTACGTTCATTTTGGATGGTTTGTTAGCTTTTGAGCTCTACCCAATTCAAAAGATGTTAAGAGAGTTGATTTTTGGGCTCTGACAATTTTTGTCTTTAGGGCCTATCATTTTGTTTTCTGCTTGGGCTTGGCCCAGATTTTGTGCTCTTCCCTTCTTTTTGCTTTTTGGCGACATATAGCCCAAAACATACCCCTTTTTTTTTTTTTCTTCTTCTCCTACGCTAGTCGGAGATCTAGCGATCTCTGTTTCTTCTTTTCAAAATGTCGGCCAAATTTTCCGGTACCAGCACCAATTTCCCGGCTGGTATCTGATTTTGTCGGGCTTCTCCACCATGAGTCGACTGGTTTCTTTTGAGTGTCCTTTGTCACTTTTTGCTGGTCAGATTCCAGATGAATCTGATCCCCACTTTCGAGATTTTCACCGAGCTCCACACCAAACAAATCATCATCGTTTAAAAGCTCGTCCAATTTGCCATTTTCATACAGATCGGGTGAACACAGAATACCTCCCAGCGAGGGAGATAGCTTCAATTTTGGATCTGAAAGGTTTGCTGCAACATCTTAGAAGTTGGACTGGCAAAGGTAGCAGCGACACCTTAGGTAAAGCAGAAGAGGAGACGGGTTCTTGAGGAAGCATGTAGAATTTCCCAGCACTTCCCAAACAGGGAGAAAGGCTTCAAACTTGTAAACATGGACTGGAGAAGTATCGTTTCTTACTAAAGATGAAGAATAGAGACTAAGCTTCCCAGGTGAGAGATGAAGTTTTGATGAAGTTCTTCAAGGATTTTAGTAGATTGAACTTAGCTGCCAGCTAGAAACAGGGTAAACTCCAGAGGAAAAGCTCTTCAAACTTCCCAAGAGGGAGAAATCTTCAATCTTGGTCTGTCTTGGTTAAAAAAGTCTTGATTTTTCATCTGAGGTAGCTGACCGGAGGTGCAAGAAAGGGAGGCTCGGTAAATGGATACGGGAGAACACACAGTAGTTCTTCTTCAAGATGGTATCAGCTTTTGTTAAAAAGAGCCAGCTTGGAGAGGAGACGTACAGCTTCAAGATGATAACATCTTTGGTTTGCAGGTTTTTAAGTGCAGGTCTTAGCACGGAGCTAGATTTTGAATAGTGAAAAACAGGGACAGAGTTTGTTAAGAACCAAAGATGACTGGAAAAGGCAAGATCTCCGACTAGAAAAGGTGGAGAAGCTGCGGTGGTCCGGCCAGATTTGAAATTAGGAGTTAGCAATTTGTCACTCGATAAAAATCTTTATAATTGGTAAAACATTAACAGAGATTTTTTTAAATTTTCAAAATGTCATCTATATATGCAAATTAAATACTACTAATTGTGGTGTTATTAAATAATTTCCGAAACAATTGTTATGTGAGTTAATGTTTTCTATCTTTGAAATATTCATGAATTATATACTTTCCGAAAATAAATCTCATTTATTTCTGCCACTAAATACTTTCCAAAATATTATTTTGTTTAAAGTTACCAAGTCAAAAATATTGAATTCATGTCAATTTAAATATATAGTTATGGACATAAAAGATTTCAAATTCACTGAGTATATCTCCTACAATCGAGGAAAAAAAATATCCTACGAATAAAAAAGGTCAAGCACTAAATATTATTCTCAAACCACTAAATCTTTTATATTAAAGGCGATTGATTTAAACGAAAGAAAATATTATGTCTCTCACCAAATCTTCTGCTAAATATTTCAAAAGCGATTACATTTAAAAAATCAAAAATTACCAAAAATACAAAACGGTTTAAAGTTTAGGATCTGCATCCTTATTAAACGGGTCATTTTAAAAGGACACATATCCTCTCTGGTTTTGATTTTTTTTTTGGTTGTGAAATATATTTATTTATATAGCATTCATTGTAATATAGCACGTAACACTGAGATCAAATTCTAAATATATTTTTCCTTTAATATTATAAGATAGTAAATACGGGTAACATGAACCAAATTTTTTTTTTTTTTGAAATGGCATGGAACCAAATAGGTGGTGGCCCGTGGCCAAGTGGTAACACAAGGGGGTCGGATCTTTTGTGCCCTGAATTTAATTCTTTTTAGGACAGATGTTTATTATTTAAATCAGAACTAGAATCTATCTCGTGCGTCCGCATAGAAACTATTTTTAGTTTATCAAAATTTGTAATATAATTTATATTTTTTCTGTTTATATAATTTGTTTCTATTGATTTTTTTAAGTACTATATATGATCGCAATTAAAAAAAAATATTATTCTAACCTGTCCGTTCATATTAACCCGAAATATATCATGACTATAATAACATCATTATAGCATATCTATTTATATTAATCTGAAAAAAACTTTGATTATTAAACATATTTTAACATGTCCGTTCATAATATTTGTATATTTTAAATATATATTAAGTTTGAATATTTTAAATTTTAAATTTATTTAATAAAAATATACAATAATATATTATCTTTGTCATTGAAAATATTATTTAAATTTAAACATTTAAATGAAATCAAATTAGTATTTATTATTTTGTAAGGATATAATAACAACTTATTTTATGATTTTTGATAAAATCTATAACAAATCTAAATTGAAATTTAAATTTTTGAATTTATATTAAAATATAAATTAAAATATATTATTTTATTAATAAAACAATAATTTAATTTGTTTGGCAACATGAATAACATGAATAGCAGTTATCCCAAAACAGAATAGTTTAAAACTAAAACAAAATTCTGTTTAGACACAAAATATGTTTGCTTCCCTTTTAATAGTATATATTTCTAAAATTTGACTCGGCCAAGGCCCAAAAGTCTGATTAAACTCCCACAATTTATCCAGAAAAAAAAACAGAGTATGTCGTCATCCGTCTTGACTTGTTTACTAAAACGACCTAAGACTGATAATTGCATGGTAATCGTCAACATGGAATAATCAAAGCCTACGTCGTGAATAAGGCTGCTTTAAGCTCTTCAAATCTTGACCATTAGAACTCCAATGACTCCTTCGTTAATTGGCCTGTTCGTTTGCCTGCCGCAAGAGGCTGCGGCTGCGATTGCGGCCAAACGGTGTTCGTTTACTTGCTGCAGCCTTCTGCGGCCAAACGCAGTGTCCAGATGCAGGTCGCTGCGTTCAGTATTTCTGGACGCTATTCAGCGTTGCGATTAGAACTGTTGCGATTGGCCGCAAAGATTAGACACGCGGCTGACAAACGAACAACAATTGATTGCGTCTGGCCGCAGCGTCTAGCCGCAAGCTGGAGCCGCAGTCGCCAGTGTCAGATAAACGAACATGCCCATTTGTATATGAAAATTCACATGCATCATATCTTCAACATACAATACCAACGGAGTGGTGGTTTAGTGGTATGTAGTACAAGGGAGTTGGTTTCCTTGTGCTGGGGGTTCAACTATCCTTTCGAATGAAGAATTATTCTTTAAATCGGAAAACCTAAATACTGATTTCAGATACTGGAAGAGATTGTGAGCTGAAAACCCAAAATTTCTACGGTTTCATAAAAAAAAATTGTTCGTTTTTAATTGGTTCTTACTTATTTGTTTGTGAGAAAATGATAAGTTTATATCAAAATGGCGTATAAGGGTATTTTCTTTTTTGAGATAATTTTTTTAATGATTAATAATTTTTGGTTAAGGTTGCACCTTTTGCTACAGGTGGCCAAAGAAGATTTATTGATCAAATTAAACTAACTATCACATAATTATGCCATCTAATTTTCAATGCAATAGGTATCAAAAAGTTCAAATGATATCAAACAAATAGGGGTTTTAAGTATCAATGGACTTCCGATTAAAATCGGATATCTTTCCGACATAGTTCGGATAATAAGTTCCGTTTTTCGGATAATAAATTTTATTTTATCGGATTTTCTATCTTTGTTTGTTAGTTTATGGTTGTCTTCACCTTCTGATGCGCTTATCTTCAAGTTTGAAAGAGATAGAGGTCATGTTTCATCAAAGCTCGATCTCTTGCGTGCAGAGAGTAAATCTTCATACCCCCTTATGGGCGGTTGATCGGTTTGGATGAAGTGTCTCTCTATGTATGAAAATCGTGATGTGGGATCTTGTTGGTTGGTTTCAAACGGATAAGGAGAGCGTGTTTTGCGACTAATTCGAGCTTGGGATCTGCTCCGATTTCCAGTACTCCAACAAGTCGATGGATTCAATGATCTCTCTCGGAGAAAATTGCAGAAGATTATGCAATGGTGTTATTCAACAGAAGGAATCGCGACTAGTGGTGACGTTCGGAAAATGCGCCGGCAATGAGCATCGATGGCGAAGTCAGGTGGCGAGTTCTTCAGCCTTTCAACCCTAGGTTAACACGTGTTGACATGGGTCCTTGTGTGCTAATCCTTATCTTAATTTACATTTGGGCTGGATATGGTTTGTAAAAGGGTTTGAATGCATCTTTGTAATAGGCGTTGGGCCTTTAATTAATAAAGTTGACAAAAAAAAAATATCTGTAAGGATTTTTAATTTCTCCTGAGTGCTTAGATCTTAGGATCTATTAGATGAATTAGAAACTTAAAGAACACAAAAGTTTGATCACTCAGTTCACGGCCTCGAACCGCTACGTCTGGGGTGGGAACCGTCTCCCACAACCTCAACTATCAATCAAAGAATACACAAACGCACTAACTGGTGTTCTCTTTTGTGTTTCAAATACAAGTCACATATCAGAACAATAGAAAAGAAAAACTTTGAATCACAGCACACGACAAGAAAGACTCAAACTTCCTACGTTGCTCTCTTGGATTCCCTTCTTTATTCTCTTCTCTCTAAGTTGTTCTCTCTCTGTTTCTCTTGCTTGTACGTTGACTCTTTTTTCTGTGTTAAGGTTTTGCTTTAAGTCCTCTTCCTTTTATAATACGTAGCTTGGACAAACGATCACCAATTCCTCTAATGCTGATTTTCCTCTTTTGCAGTGGGCTTGTACACGGCTTTACCCCATCTTGCAATAAACAACAATTTTAGGATTTGGGCCAGAGACTAAATGACTGAAGCCCATAAACTAACAATTTCCACCTTGGGCCCAGTCAATTTCTCCTTTGTCTTCTTCACGACAATTTCTGTCGTTCTCCATAGCTTCCTTTTCTTGATTGAGAATAACTCCGATGACTCCCAGCAATTCCGGTGAAACTCTCGATCCTCAACCACCTCTGACAATCTCCAAAGCTTGCGACATCATTGGGCTCAGCCAATTTCGATTCTTGTCGCCAACTTCCCATCATCTCTCTCGATCCCGATTTCAAGAGACACAATCCGACCTGGGTTTGCCATTTCCGGTTGTCTTCGCCGTCGAATCTCTTTTATCTTCAACTGCCCTCACACGTCACTGCTCAAGCCCTGAAGCCTCAGTTCCTCTTTGATTCTTCCCGATAGTGAAACTAGATGCAAATTCTCTCAAACCAAAAAAAAAAAATTTCATCTCCTGCGATTCCTCTATCGCTGTTACTCTCTGTAATCTCAGGTATCCTCAATCTCTTTTTCATCTCCTTGCTGTGACGAATTAAGATTCTCGATTTCTGAAATTCCCAACTCATGAAGTTCTGACAAAATTCCAATCTTTTACTCGCAGCGGAACCAGTTTCTTTGATGAACATCCCATGTTCTTCTTCTTAACAGCTTCTCTAACGAACTACTTTCTCTTCTCCGTTGTTCAGGTGATTAAAGGTAATCCTTCAACCTTGAATCATCATATCTGTCTCTGTATCTTAAGATACCTCCAAGACACTATGAAATCTCAATTTCTGATTTCATACTTGTAGCTTCTCCAAAAAAAACTTGATTCATCTTTGTCGACCTTATTCATCTCATGTGCACTGAGCTTTGAATCAACGTCTTCATGAATCACTTCCAGCTACTCCACCTGAAACTAACCAGCCTCAAATTCATCTTCTTTTGCAGCTTCTTCCAAGGAACAGCCCATGTTCTTCAGCTACCTAGATGACCTCAAGTAAATCCTTTAACTTGGACCTTGTACTCTCGACTTGTTTCCCAGACTCAAAAAAAAAAAAAAAAAAAAAAAAACACTACTAACTTGTTTTCTTTTGAATCTCCCAACAGCTCCACCTGGAATCAAAGTGTCCTCACCGTAATTCCAGCCGCTTCCAGGTAACTCCCTTAACCCATTAATCAAACTGATTTTACTTTATCGACTGAAGAACATCTCCAAAACTGACCTGTTTCTTTGTTCTTCTTCCTGCAAGAGTACACCGTCGATAATAGAGTTACCTGGAGCTGCACCATCCTTCAAGCTAGGTTGAGAAGATCGCAGCAAGCCTGAGCTTTTTGTCCAGGTACTGCTTTAGTTACCAAATCTGTTGAACTTTTACTCTTGTGAACCGTAGATAAAACTACATCTCCTTTAGCTCTATCTCCAAAGAAACCTGTTCCCAATATCTTAGAAACTTTTTCCAAATCTTTCACCTCAAGTTTTTTGTTCAAACCCTCTTCTTCTTCTCCAACATTTTTCTGATCCATCCGCTTCTCACTTTCCAAGTTATCATCCATTGAAGATTCTGCCTCAGATTCTTCCTTGCTCTCTTTAGACTCATTTTCCTCCGTATTCTCCGTTTTTTCTGACGAAAAAGAGTCTCCACCTTGAGCTGATAAACTTTGTTTTTCAAAACCATAAGAAGTAGGTCCTTGAATCAGATTCTCACTGAATGTCACCTTCTTTAACTTCTTCTTTTTCACTTCTACCTCAGCTTTTGGCATGTTCACGTCAACCTTAGAAACTGTGCCTTGAAGATAATACAAACCACCTTGGTATTTTCCAGATATCACCTTCTTCTTGCCTTTTGTAGAACTGAACTTTGAAGTTACCTCCTTCATACCTGCAACCTGATTTCTCTAACATCCCATAAGAAATAAGATTCCTACTCACTTGTGGTATGTATTTCACATCCTTGAATATCACTACAGAACCATCTGGATTCTGAATCCGAATCTTTCCCATTCCTTTGATGTCACAATGAGTGTTATTAGCCAGCAAAACTCTACCACCATCAAACTCCTTGAAGTCAAACAAGACTTCTTTGTCTGGTGTACTATGGTATGAACAGCCTGAGTCCATAATCCATTCTTTCTTTGTATCTTGAGAGCTGACACTTAACACCATTGGTTCCTTTGAATCTGTTGCAACATTTGTGGAGTCTGCAGGTTTCTTTCTATGAGGACAATCTCGCTTCCAATGTCCTTCATCTCCACAAACAAAACAACCTTTGCTGTTTTTCTTTCCTCTACTCTTAGACCTTCCTCTTCCATTCTCTGACCTCTTTTCTGATCTGCCTCTAGCCTCAACATATAACCCTTCTCCATCTGATCTTGAAAGCTTTTCATTTTCAGACAGCTCTCTCTCCTTAGATTTTGCAGCACTAGCTACTTCCTCCAACTGAATAGTTTCCCTACTATACTTAAGAGTATCCTTTAAAGAATCATACCTAGAGGGAAGAGAGTTGAGTAACAGTATTGCCTGAACCTCTTCTGGTATCTCAATGTTGAGGTTGCTCAAATCTGCAATCATCTTCAAGAAGTCATCTACATTCTGATCAATTGATCTTGAATCCTGCATTCTAAAAGAATACACCTTAAGCTGAGGATGGAGCCGATTAGGCAAAGTTTTTGCCATGTAAAGCCTCTCAAGAGTAGCCCACGCTTGAGCTGCGGTTACGCACTTGTCTAGTTTTCTTAAGACATGATCTCCAACGCACATAAAGATAAGATTCAAAGCCTTCTCATCTCGCTCCAGCCTTGAAGCGTCATCTTTGCTCTTTTTCTTTATTGCCTCTGGATCTTTGTCATCCACGTCTTTGGATGTCGGTTCCGAAAGAACATCTTTCAAACCTTGAACGGTTAAGTATGCGAGCATCCTGTTCTTCCAAATCAAAAAATCACCTGATCCGTCGAACATGCTCACCTCCATCTTTTGTGTCGTCATCATTCAGTTTCTAATCTGATCCTTCTAGCACTCAAACCTGGATTGCTCTGATACCACTTGTAAGGATTTTTAACTTCTCCTGAGTGCTTAGATCTTAGGATCTATTAGATGAATTAGAAACTTAAAGAACACAAAAGTTTGATCACCCAGTTCATGGCCTCGAACCGCTACGTCTGGGTTAGGAACTGGGGTAGGAACCGTTTCCCACAACCTCCACTATCAATCAAAGAATACACAAACGCACTAACCGGTGTTCTCTTTTGTGTTTCAGATACAAGTCACAGATCAGAACAATAGAAAAGAAAAACTTTGAATCACAGCACACGACAAGGAAGACTCAAATTTCCTACGTTGCTCTCTTGGATTCCCTTCTTTATTCTCTTCTCTCTGAGTTGTTCTCTCTCTCTCTGTTTCTCTTGCTTGTACATTGACTCTTTTTTTATGTGTTAGAGTTTTGCTTTAAGTCCTCTTCCTTTTATAATACGTAGCTTGGACAAACGATCACCAATTCCTATAGTGCTGATTTTCCTCTTTTGCAGTGGGTTTGTACACAGCTTTGGTCCATCTTGCAATAAACAACAACTTTAGGATTTGGGCCAGAGACTAAATGACTGGAGCCCATAAACTAACAATATCAATGATCTGACTTTACTAATAAGGTTGACAAAAAAAAAAAAAGTTTACTAATAAGGAAAGATTGTCAAAAACTCTTCAACTTTACAAATTATTCTCAAAAATATCACTAATTAACTTTCTTATGAACCAATCAAATTTTCAAATATTAGGCCGTTAATCCTAAGATTTTTGAAAGATTTTTTAGTCATAGTGTTAGTCAACAATAATTGTGTACTAACACTAGAACTAAAATGGTTTATTTTGGTAGATAAAAAATTGGGGATTATTTTGGTAGATCAAAAGTTGGGAATTTCTTTGGTAAATAAAAAAAATGAATGAACTATTAAATCAAAAATCTAATTCGGTGGTTTGGATAAAAAATAATAAGAAAGAGATATAAAAGATGAAATCACAGTTTAGTTTTCACCTAAGAGCTATTTTATTTCATTTTTTCGTAAAAGAGAAATTTATGAAGTTTGTGAATTTTGGATGATAAAATCAGTTTATGCAAAAGATAAAACTTTGATTTTTTATATTAATAATCTATTATATTAAAACAGAAGCACATTTAGTACTTGCTTCCAAACACTCCTAATTTTTTTTAAGTGTTTAAAAATAATTTTAATAATTATTTATATTTAATTTCGAAAATTAGTTATTAATTTAAATATTTTTAGAGTTCTTTAAATATAAGTAATTTAGATTTGATTTGATTTGATTAAAACTAATAAATCAGATATTAATTTAGATTTGATTTAAAGATTCTAATTTAAATAATTTCTATACTATTAAACATTTTTATCAAAAATATCTAGAATTTTTGAAAAAAAAAAATTAACATATGAAAAATAATGATCAGATTTGAAATATAAAATATTTATAATGACGTAAATGATATGATATTTATGTTGTTTATATAATATATTTACGATTATGATTTATTTACAAATTAATAATAAAATAATAGGTAAAATTCAAATGTATAATTTAAATATTAAAAATATTTTTTAAAATTTATAGAACTAAAAATATATATAAAAAATTGGGTTAAAAATATTTTGGTAACTAATATCACTAATTTTGAATTATACATGTATATCGAAAATATATTTTTCATACAAAATCAAAACATAAAAAATTAAAAATTATTGCATACACTATAATGTGGTTTGAAAACCAGTTGTACACTCCCTTCGTTGATTAAATTTTTAGAAAACTATAATGCTAAATAATACTGTTAATACATCTCAAACTTTTAACAAATATTTATATTATACGATAATATGAACGGAAAAATTAGAATTATGTTTTTATAATAGTTCATTTTGAATTAATATTAACAGATGGGTTAAAATTATATTTTTATAATAATAATTAATTTTAATACTATAAAAATAGATATAAACACAAAAATCAATATTTTCGCTTATTAAAAAATATATTTATAAAAATAATTATATCTAAATTCAAAAACACAAATTATATTACAAAATTCGTTAAACAATAAAAAATATTTCCGTGTGGATGCACGGGGTTAGAATCTAGTTCCATTTTAAAACCAAGGACTTAGATTTTAATGGGTTACAATTTTTTTGTATATTTTCTCGTTTACAATCAGTTTTTAAACTTTACATCTTACTTAGTTAATGCTACAATCCTTTTTTTTATTATTTTAGTCCAAAAATTTGTAAAAACAACATTTTGTGCAAAATCAATTTCTGTCAAATTTCAGTTTACCATTTAGATCCGTAATTTCTTTTCCAGATGAGGTTTTTTTATTACCTTTAATCTTTTTTTTGGTCTACAATTGTTTTAGCCAGCTACGGCGAGAGGATAAACTGAGGCTAGCGGCTTACTTCATAAAATCTAAAAAATAATCAAATAAAAAAGGCAAACTGAAGGTTCTATGGAGATCAAATAAAAAGCCTATAAATTCATTTCTATCACATATTTAAAAAGCAAATATATTATGCAAGTATGAATTGTTAAGAAACAAACAACCAACCTTCCTACGTTTGGAAAAAGAAAGCAATAAAATATTCCTACGTAAGTATGTAGTTCTCTTTGCTTCTCCTCAAAGTATTCTTTGTTTAGGAACACAAATTACTTCAAACACTTTTCATGCAAATAAAATATGTATATATATATACTGTTGAATGATCCTAGGTCCAACCTAATCTCATGCATCGTAATAAATTAATGACTCTTATAAATCGCCCAAAACCATTTCTACTTCTAGGTTTCTTGATCGCATGTCTGCTATTATGGGTCACAGAGGCTTCCGTTGTCTCATCCGGAAATTTCAATGAAGACTTCCTCGTGACATGGTCTCCTACCCATGTTAACACCTCCAGTGATGGTCGATCAAGAACCCTTAAGCTCGATCAAGAATCTGGTATATAATATTTTTTTTTATATATAATATTGTAATTTACCGTCCAAACTCTTTTCGATTTTTTTTTTCCATAATCAAGAACTTATGTTTTGATTTTTAAATGCATACGTAGGAGCTTCCTTTTCTTCCATCCAGATGTTCTTGTTCGGGAAAATAGATATGAAGATCAAACTAATCCCCGGACCTTCTCAGGGAACCGTGGTTGCTTATTATGTAAGAAACCTTCTTTCTCCCTATATATTTCCTAACAATATTGTAGAAGTGGTCCAGAACATTAGCATAGGCCAAGGAAGTTATGGTTTCGGACCTTTCTTCTGGCCTCAATTTATTCTGTCGAATATAGGCGTTTAATCATACATCAACAAAGAATTTATTTAGCAAAAAGAAAACACAATGAATTTATGTAAAAGAGTAGGCACAATTTTTCAAAACGCAAGATACCAGCATGAATCTCAAAATGTTAATGAATCATCTTTAAATTACTTGATCAGATGTCCTCGGATCAGACAAACCGGGATGAGATAGACTTTGAGTTCCTTGGAAACGTTAACGGGCAGCCATACATTCTTCAGACAAACATCTATGCCGATGGAATTGATAACCGTGAGGAAAGGATCCATCTCTGGTTTGACCCGACCAAAGACTTTCACACTTACTCGATCTTTTGGAACATTCACCAAATTGTGTAAGATTCTTTAACAAACATCTCTTTGGCTACGTACCTCAAGAAGTAAGACGCATAAGAATGATGTTTTCAGGTTTATGGTGGATCAAATTCCTATAAGATTGTACAGAAACCACACGGAGAAAGGCGTGGCCTACCCAAGGTTGCAACCTATGAGTGTAAAGGCGAGTCTATGGAACGGTGAGAGTTGGGCTACACGCGGTGGGCGTGACAAGGTTGATTGGTCAAACGGTCCATTTGTTGCGTCCTTTGGGGACTACAAGATAGATGCTTGTGTTTGGAATGGCAACCCAGAATTATGTAGAGAAGAGAGCAGTGAAAATTGGTGGAACAAGAATGAGTTTAGCTCTTTGACAAGAGTGCAAAAGAGATGGTTCAAATGGGTGAGGAAATACCACTTGATTTATGATTATTGCCAAGATTATGCGAGGTTCCATAACAAGCTCCCCAAGGAATGTTCTCTTCCTAAATATTGAGTTTGCATCTGTTCTTCAGCTTTTATTTTTATTTTTATTCATTTTAGGCCTTAAATTTAATTTATAAATGTGTTTGTTCTTCCTTATATTTTTTATCTATCATTAATATAAATATTTGTTTTTATTCATTTGAAAATTAGAGAAAATTACCCAATATAATACTTCTGAACTACAAATCTGACTCTCCTCGTCTTTAACATCTCATAAAAAGGTAGCTGCAAGTGAAAATGTCGAGAGTAATTTGCTCCAGTGCTACTTCTTTTGTTTCTGAATAAGCCTCTCTATTTTAGACTTTCTAGTTTTTATGGTTCTTACTAGTATAATTTAGATTGGTGATTCACAAATCTAAAGCCTAACCAATCAAACTCATCATTTTAGGCTTTCTCACAAAAAAAAAAATAAAAGATAATTCAAATAATATCAGAAAAAACCAGCAAATTTTTAGAAAAAACATATTGTTAGAGTAACAAAAGAAGGAAAATTTTTGGGTTCACCCATAAGAATAAATCCTTTTATTCACCTCCTCTTAATTGAATTAATTAGAATGTGACATGTAATATTATTTTTTAAATAAAAATAAAAAACGAAAAATTAAGTAATTAAAACACTTATTCAAATCTTTAATAAATATATATATATATAATGTATATAAATATTAATATTTTTATAAATATGGAACCTTCGGAAGTAGAGATTAGGGAAGCACTCTTTGATATTAACCTAGATAAAGCCCCCGGACCAGATGGGATGACAAGTAAATTCTACTCCCTCCGTTTCACAAAGAGTATCGTTCTGACACTTTTTTTTTTTTTCAAAAAGAATGTTGTTTTAGAATTCCAATGTAATTTTAACATAAAATACCATTTTTAACCTCAATAAATTCAGAAAATTAATTATAAATATAATTCCAAGAGTCATATGACAAGTCAAAAAACGCTCTCAGGCACTGTAACCAATGTTTTCCTATTTTGTCTCAGATCTACTTTTTCTTTTTCTCAAACCTAATTTCTAACCGAAAATAACCAACTTCCTGGCTGCCTCCCTCTTTCCGACCGTAATCTTCCATGTCTCCTCCGCCTCTCACAACCGGAAAACTTGATTCCTCAAGAAATCACCCCTCCTTTGCTCATCGCCAAGTCTCCTCACCAAAATGAAAGAGTTCTCTGAGTCCACCTGAAGACCGACGACCTGGTGTAATCATATTCCCAAGACCTAACCCCTGTGAAAGATACCAAGCTGAAGTAAGAAGACATTCAAGATTCTAGCTTTTGCTAAGACAGTCCAAACCGGTTATAACATAAAAGTTTGTCCCCAAGATTACTGAACCAAGAAGATACCTCTGTTTTTAGAAGCCATCGTGCGATATAAAAAGAAGACTACTCTGCTTTTCCGTTATTCCATCCGGATCTGTCTCCCCTCTGACTTTGGCCTGGTTGGAAGATCTGTCTTCCGCAAACAAAGCAAGCTCCCCTCCAAGCTCTTATTCTCACGAACCCCTGCTGAACACTACAACAATGGATAAGTCAAAGCAAGCTTCAAAGCAACCCCAACTGGAAGAGGAAGAAGAGGAAATCATTGAACTCCCCCATGTGGATAACTCGCATCTGATAGCAAGATTCAACCGCAGCTTGGTTGGAAGAATGTTTAACCAGGACATAAGAAGCACAGAGGCGCTCATAGCCTTCATGCCGAGGGCCAACATATGGGATGTGGAAGGAAGAGTACACGGTATAGATCTGGGGAACTCCAGATTTCAATTCGACTTCGATTCAGAAGCCGACCTCCAAAGAGTCCTCAACAAGAGGCCTTGTCACTTTAATCGCTGGTCTTTCTCTCTGGAACGGTGGATCCCCCATGTGGGAGAGTCTTTTCCAAGTAACATGGTCTTCTGGGCAAGAATCTCAGGGATACCAACTCATTTTTGGCTTGAGGATAACTTCAGAGCTATCGGAAAGGTGCTCGGAGAGGTGAAAGCAGTGGACGCAAGAGCAGCAAGGGTCCAGGTCTCCGTCAACGCTGATGCACCTCTCAAGTTCAACTCAAGGGCACGCCTTCAATCAGGTGAAGTGGTTAGAGTTAAAATCAAGTATGAGAAACTGGAACGATGGTGTTTAACCTGCAGACATATCTCTCACGATGAAAGAACATGCCCTCATCTCTCAGAAGAACAAAGAAAAGAAAAGATGCTTGAAAGAGAGGCAGAAAGAAACTTGGCGATCACTGCCCGAGATGAACAAAACCGAGACAGAGATATCATGAACCTCAGAAGACAAGCTGGCCAAATCTCGGTCCCTACTCGTGAAAGAAGTTCTGGTGTTCAACACCACGAGGAGTCTCGTCTCCCTCCAAATACTGCAACTGTAAACCGATCTGAGGTGCCAAGAGAAAGAAGAGATCAGAGACCTCAAGAGTCCAGAAGAAATGATAGTGTATGGAATCGGATCGAAACGAGCAGGGATTACCGCTCGGAAGCTCGGAGATATGAATGCCGCTTCGATCCTGAGGAAGTCCACGCTCCACGCCAGAGGGAGCACCCTGCCAAAAACGAAATCATGTACCGTAAAAGAAGCTATGAAGAATCGTTTGCAGCAAGTAAAAAGAAAGGTGAAATGAACAAGGGTCAAGATTATGGCTCTTTTAAGGATTCTCGGGGAGAAAAGCCTAGTGCAAAGCTCCCTCCGATCCCGAAGCTTTCATCGGACTCACAGAGAACAATCTCTGATCTACCTCCTCGATCTGGCACCGGAAAAGCCAAGCAAGGAAACCACTCACCTGAGCATGTGAGAAGCCGACCCTTTCGACTTAAGCTCCTAAGCAAAACTTCTGGTCTGAACAGATCAAGCGCCGAAGTGGGAGAATCATCTGAAGCAGGGAGCTCCGCCAAAAAGGCTCTTACCTTCGACGACGGTGTTCCCGCTGAAGTCTCGTCACACCACTCACCAATCCATAACCTGCAACACACCACATCTATGATACCATCTCAGCCACTCTTTACCAAAAGTTGGTATGAACAAACCCTGGAAGAGGACTTGCCAATTCCAGATGCAAATGGAGAGAAAGAAATGGCAGATGTCGAAATGGAAGCTGAATGTCAGAGGAATTTAAGTATCAACGATCAAAAGCTTATGGAGGAGGATAACTATGACAATCCCGATAACACTCTCTCCTCAACCACCGTGGAGGGTATCGGAGAGGATGAGGACTGGCTCAATGATGACGATCTGTATGATGAAGAGCAAATGGATGAATTTCTGAAAGGAGACGACCTGTTGGGGGATGATCTCGGGGATGAGGAGAAGGATGAGCCGATGATGGATGGAGAAATTGTGGTGGAGGAGCAACCCGGGAATCAGAGGCCGACATGGTGGAGAAGCCCTGACGTTCCCGCGCAGATCCCACCTTCTGAGGACGGCGCCGGAAAAACTGGTCGGAACTCAAGCAGGAGACACCGTATCCCGAAGTCGCCGGCAAATCTGGGTATCTCGCTCAAGAAACGAAATCTGATAAAAGGCTGATCTTCTCCAAAAGGCCGAGCTTCTCCAAAAGGAAAAGGAAAAGGAAAGGCCACTGGATCAGGCCCAAATTCATCAGGCACAAGTTCATTTGCTGTAAACTCTGGCAAGCCCAAGAATGACAAGTCTACAAAGGGGCCTAAGTCCAAAGGCCCATCTGCTCCTGGTTTGGGTGGAACCCAGAAACCAGCAAACCGGCCCCAATGAATGTGATTGGTTAGAATTGTCAAGGCGCGGGAGCCGACTTGACGAAAGATCACCTTGAAGAGCTCCACAAATGTTTTTTCCCTCGATTTTTATTTTTATCAGAAACTAAGAACAATCGGATATTTATGCAAGATATGCAAATGTATTTTGGCTATGACCATGTCTGTACCGTTGAACCGAGAGGTCTAAGCGGCGGTCTAGCCCTTTTTTATATGGATGAACCTTCGGTTTTTATTACTTTTTCAGATGAGCACTTGATTGATATAGAAACAACTCTAGACGGACATAAAATTTTTATGACTTTCGTCTACGGAGATCCGGTCGTAAAAAACCGAGACAGTGTCTGGGAACGACTTACAAGAATGAGCATCCACAGAAAAGACGCATGGTTCATGATTGGCGATTTCAACGAGATTACTGGAAACCATGAAAAACGTGGAGGCAGGAGGAGACCGGAATACTCATTCATTCCCTTTCGAACCATGCTAGACCACTGCGGAATGCTAGATTTCCCATATAAAGGGAACTCTTTTTCATGGGTCGGAAGGAGACGGTCGGGCAAAGTCAAATGTCGGCTCGATCGAGCTGTAGGGAACGGAGTATGGCAATCCACCTTTTCCCACACTATTGTGGAGTACCTTAGATTATGGGGGTCGGACCACCGGCCAGTGCTGGCTATGATACAGGTGGACAACCGAAGGAGTAATAAGTCATTTAGATTCGACAAAAGATGGCTGGGGAAACCTGGATTTAAAGAAGCGGTAACCTCCGGCTGGGGCTCTTTTGATGGCGTCTCACGTCGAGATTTTCATCAAAAGGTAGCAAACTGCCGTAAGAGTATCTCCACATGGAAGAAGTCCCTACCAACTAATTCAGAAAAAATGATAGACGCCCTTAAAGACCAGCTAGACGCAGCACAGGATGACGAAAGTACATCTTTTGAAGAGATAGAGGAGATCAGGAGAAAACTCAGTGCCGCTCTTCGTGAGGAAGAAATGTTTTGGAAACAGAAGAGCCGAGAACAGTGGCACAAGGCTGGAGATAAAAACACGAAATTTTTCCATGCTCTCACCAAACAAAGGAGGAGTCGAAACCGTATAGTCGCCCTGAGAGACAGCAATGGGAACAGGGTAGAAACCGCAAAGGGTATTGAGCGGGTTGCATCCCAATACTTTCAAGACCTGTTCACTTCATCACAACCCACAGAACCAGATTCGGCACTCCGGTATATTACCGAGAAAGTAACAGAATCATCCAATCAATTTCTGCTAAAGGAGCCCTCAGAGGCAGAAATTAAAAAAGCACTTTTCGATATCAATCCGGATAAAGCGCCCGGCCCGGATGGAATGACATGTAAATTTTATCAAAAATTCTGGCAGGAGTTCCGCCATGATATAGTGAATTTAGTCACCGAATTTTTTACATCGGGGTCCTTTGATCCTAGACTTAACCAAACAAACATATGCCTTATCCCTAAGAAAGATAAGCCCAGAGCAATGGTAGAATTTCGGCCAATAAGTCTGTGTAACGTAAGCTATAAGATCATTTCGAAGCTTATGTGTAACAGATTAAAAAGGGTTCTACCTAACTTGATCTCGGAAACCCAATCGGCCTTTATGGCTAGACGCCTTATTACAGACAACATTCTGTTGGCCCAAGAAAACTTTCATGCCTTAAGAACCAACCCAGTGTGTAGAGAAAGTTTCATGGCCATCAAGACAGATATGAGTAAAGCATATGATAGAGTAGAATGGAGCTTCCTTGAAGCCCTTATGATCAAGCTAGGATTCTCGGAAAGATGGGTTAAATTATTGATGTTCTGCATCTCTTCAGTCTCCTACCAAGTCCTTTTAAATGGAGAACCGAGGGGTAAAATCACCCCATCTAGAGGTTTACGTATAGGAGACCCTCTCTCTCCTTTTCTCTTTATCCTGTGCACAGAGGCCCTTATCTCACTCCTCAAGGGAGCAGAAGAAGAAAAGCGTATATCTGGGCTAAAAGTAGCCCAAGCAAGTCCACCAGTTTCACACCTCCTCTTCGCTGACGATAGCTTGTTCTTCTGTAAAGCGGAGCTTCAGCAGGGAGCTGAGATTTTCAGGATCCTTAACACATATGGGTCAGCCTCGGGACAACAGCTTAACCTGGGTAAATCCTCCATCATGTTCGGGAATCGAGTGGATCCAAACTTAAAACAAGGTATCAGGAATGCCATTGGCATTACTTCGGAGGGGGAATGGGTATGTACCTGGGTCTCCCAGAACAAATTTGCGGATCAAAAAAGAAAGTATTCTCCTATGTCCATGATCGCCTGAGCAACCGAGTCAACAACTGGTCCGCACGACTTCTTTCCAAAGGGGGAAAAGAAGTTCAAATAAAATCGTTTGCCCAAGCCATCCCGACTTACGTGATGTCATGCTTCCTATTGCCACAAGGGGTAACGGACAAATTACGTAGTGCCATTGCTAATTTTTGGTGGAGCTCAAAACCAAATAACGGTGGGATACATTGGATTGCCTGGGACAAAATCTGCATCCCCAAAGAAATGGGAGGTCTTGGATTTAGAGATTTACAAGATTTTAATTTGGCCCTTCTAGCTAAACAGCTATGGCGACTTATTTTATATCCCTCATCTCTCTTGGCACGGGTTCTAAGAGGCAGGTACTATAGACAATCAGACCCTTTAGAGGACCGGAATGTTTACTCTCCATCATACGGATGGCGCAGTATTATGGCCGCAAAACCATTCTTAAAAATGGGACTTAGAAAGACGATAGGATTGGGCCTAAACACGAGAGTGTGGAGTGAACCATGGATCCCTGATACCAGAGCTCGGCCGGCAATTGCCGTCCCAATCATGAGATATCGAGACCCGGGATTGTTGGTTTACTCTTTTATCCGGCAAGATACGAAACAATGGGATATCCACCTTCTACGACAATTCTTCCAACCGGAGGATGTGTCTCTCATCCTTGGGTTGAGACCTAGCCAAACTCGAACTTTGGATGGATATGCATGGAACCACTCGAAGTCAGGACTCTATTCAGTCAAGTCTGGATATGACCTGATCAGAAGAACGAGATTAGCTCAAGAAGACGGAACAGTCTTAGAACCGAGCATTACGGCCCTCAAAAGACAAGTATGGAAAGTCCGTACCCCTGGGAAGATGAAGCATTTTATGTGGCAAACTTTATCAGGGTGCATTGCTACATGCCAGAACCTCACTTATCGCCACTTGGGCTCGGACAGGAGTTGCCCCCGCTGTGGGGACCCCGAAGAGTCTATCAACCATCTTTTATTTCTATGTCTCCCGGCTTTACAAGTCTGGGCGTTATCGGACTTCCCGTCCCTTCCGGGCTTCTTCCTGAGTACCTCTATTTATCAAAATATGAGCTTTCTCCTTTTGGAAACAAAGGAGATAGGCATGACAGATCCACAAAAAGATGTCTATCCTTGGATCCTATGGTATATTTGGAAGGCACGAAACGATAAAATCTTCAAGGGGAGAGAAATCTCCCCGGAATATACTTTGATCCACGCAAAGGTGGAAGCGGAAAGCTGGAGAATCGCAAATCAATCAGAGGAAGACGAGGAAGTAGTTCAGGAACACTTCGTGCCTCTTCCCCCCTTGACACCTACACCCGGGGTTCTGCGGACTCTATTTTGCCGGATCGACGCCTCGTGGATTGATCACGGACCGGTCAGCGGCTTCGGATGGACCTTGGAAGACGGAAGAGGTGGAGAATTTTTCGGTCAACAAGGATGCCCCAGAAGCCTCTCCGCTCTTCATGCAGAGATGAATTGCTTACTATGGGCGATGTCATGCTTGAGAGAAAGACAGATTACTTCGGTTCTCTTTCAGACTGATTGTTTAGACCTTGTAAGCATGTCAGAATCTCCGGCGGATTGGCCAATCTTCAGGTCGGAGCTGGAAATCTTCGGAAACCTTCGTGGAAGCTTTTCGGAATTTGCTTTATCTCACATCCCTAGATCTCAAAACATCCGGGCGGATAGTCTTGCTAAAGGAGCCCGAGTTAGAAGCATCATTTTCTCCCATATCCATCATACCGAGCTAGTCGAAGAGGTTCCTCGGAGCCTTACTCCGGCTGGCCACACGTGATGTAATCTTGGGTTGCTGACAAAAAAAAATTAATAAATAAATATAATTCCAAGAGTCATTCTCTGCAAATTAATAAGGGTATAAGAGACCTTTTATTTTATTTCTTAATTTGTGTGAGGAATGTCAGAACGACACTCTTTGTGAAACGGAGGGAGTATCAAAAATTCTGGCAGAATTTCCGCCATGATATAGTTAAATTGGTGAAAGATTTTTTCGTTTTGGGATTTTTGATCCTAGACTTAATCAGACTAACATATGTCTTATCCCCAAAAAAAAAAAGCCAAGAGCAATGACGGAATTCCGCCCGATTAGTCTTTGTAACGTAAGCTATCAAATTATCTCTAAGCTAATTATGTGTAAAAGACTAAAGAGGATATTACCAGATCTAATTTCGGAAACTCAGTCGGCCTTCATAGCTAGGCATCTTATAACAGACAACATTCTGTTGGCACAAAAAAATTTTCATGCCCTCTGTACCAACACCGTTTGTAGAGAAAACTTCATGGCCATCAAGACAGACATGAGTAAAGCATATGATCGGGTAGAATGGAGCTTCCTTGAAGCCCTTATGATCAAGCTAGGATTCTCTGAGAGATGGGTCAGACTCTTGATGTTTTGCATTTCCTCGGTCTCATACCAAGTCCTTATAATGGAGAACCGAAGGGAAAAATCATTCCATCAAGAGAATTGCGGCAAGGAGATCCTCTTTCTCCCTTCTTCTTTATTCTGTGTACTGAGGCTCTTATCTCACTACTCAATGGAGCAGAGGAGGAAAAACGTATTTCTGGGCTGAAAGTAGCTCAAGCGAGTCCACCGGTTTCACACCTTCTTTTTGCCGATGATAGCCTTTTCTTCTGTAGAGCGGATATCCGGGAGGGAGCTGAGATTTTCAGGATTATTAATACCTATGGATCAGCCTCGGGACAACAACTTAAGCTTGGAAAATCATCCATCATGTTCGGGAATAGAGTGGACCCGTTTTTGAAGCAAGGTATCAAGAATGCCATCGGAATTTCATCGGAGGACGGCATGGGTATGTATTTGGGCCTCCCTGAACAAATTTGTGGATCAAAGAGGAAGGTGTTTTCTTATGTTCATGACCGCCTGAGTAATCGAGTCAATAATTAGTCTGCAAGACTTCTTTCCAAAGGTGGAAAAGAAATTCAAATAAAATTGGTCGCACAAGCAGTTCCAACCTATGTCATGTCATGCTTTCTATTACCCCAAGGAGTGACAGATAAATTGCGGAGTGCTATAGCCAATTTTTGGTGGAGCTCAAAGCAGAATAGCGGCGGGATACACTGGATTGCCTGGGATAAAATTTGCATTCTCCAGGATATGGGAGGCCTTGGATTTAGAGATTTACAAGATTTTAACTTAGTCTTTCTAGCTAAACAGCTATGGCGACTTATTCAGTACCCTTCATCCCTCTTGGCTCGAGTTTTAAGAGGTAGATACTATAGACAATCCGATCCTCTAGAGGAACGAAACGTCTACTTACCATCCTATGGGTGGCGGAGTATAATGGCCGCAAAACCGTTCCTGAAGATGGGCTTGAGGAAGACGATTGGATCGGGCCTAAATACGAGAGTTTGGAGCAAATTGTGGATCCCGGATCTTAAAGCTCGGCCACCAAGAGCCGCCCCGCAGATCGGATTCCAGGATCCGGGAATTTTGGTATATTCCTTCATCCATCAAGATACAAAGCAATGGGATGTTCCCCTACTTAGAGAATTTTTCCAACCTGAGGATGTCTCCCTTATCCTCGGGTTGAGACCTAGCCGTACCCGTACCTTGGATGGATATGCATGGAATCATTCCAAATCGGGACTTTATTCAGTTAAGTCGGGATATGATCTGATTCGAAGGACGAAGCTAGAACGGGAAGCTGGAGCGATGAGGGAGCCGAGTATCACGGCCCTCCAACGACATGTTTGGAAAGTCTGTTACCTGGAAAGATGAAACACTATATATGGCAATCTTTATCAGGGTGCGTTGCTACATGCCAGAACCTCACATACCGACATATGGGCTCAGAAAAACGCTGCCCTCGCTGTGGGGATCCTGAGGAGTCTATAAACCATCTACTGTTTTTATGTCTCCCGGCCTTACAAGTCTGGGCGTTATCAGATTTTCCGTCCCTTCCGGGTGTCTTCCTGAGTACCTCTATTTATCAAAATATGAGTTTTCTCTTTTGGAAAACAAAAGAGCAAGGCATGACAGATCCTCAAAAGGATGTATATCCTTGGATCCTATGGTTTATTTGGAAAGCAAGGAACGAGAAAATCTTCAACGGGAAAGAAATTTCCCCTGAAGACACCTTGATCCACGCAAAGAGGGAAGCGGAAAGTTGGAGATTAGCAAACCATCCTGAAGACGACGATGACGCTCACATTGAGGCGTTGGCCTCCCTTCCGACCCCGATATTGCTACCGGAGGTACCGCAGATCCCTATATGCCGGATTGATGCTTCTTGGATCAATCACGGACATGTTAGCGGCCTTGGGTGGAGTTTTGAGGATGGCAGAGGGAATGAGATTTTTGGACTACAAGGATGTCGTAGAAGCCTCTCGACTCTTCACGCCGAGATGGATTACCTTTTATGGGATATGTCATGCTTGAGAGAAAGACATATGTATTCAGTGCATTTTCAAACTGATTGTTCGGACCTTGTGAGTATGTGTGAATCACCAGCAGATTGGCCGTCTTTTATGACAGAGTTGGTATTCTTCCGTATACTTCACGAGAGCTTCTTAGAGTTCACTTTATCGCATATTCTGCGAATTCAAAATATCCGGGCAGATAGTCTTGCAAAAGGAGCTCGAACAAGAAGAGTTATTTTTTCCCAAATTGATCATACCGAGCCGGTCGAAGATAGTCCACAAACCACTTCTATGATAGGCCAAATGTGATTGTCATAGTTGGGTAGAGGAAAAAAAAATATTAATATTTTTAAAAAGCTTAATGAATTAAAGTTTAGAATTTAGGGATTAGAGTTTTAGGATTGAGAATTAATTCTAATTTCTTAAATTTTATATTTATTAACTCTAATCCCTAAATTCTCAAATTGTCAAAATCAATTTTGAAGAACAGATGGAGAAAGATACACAGATGTATGTGATCACTAATCAAAACTTGTTTATGTGCTACTGCTAGCAACATGGAAAAGCTATTTTCTGTACATAACACAATATTGCAGAACGCAACGAGTTTTAATAACTTTCAACCTCCTTCACATTTTTATTCCATTTTTCACATACTATCTCTTGTTAAGCTTCGCTTGCGCCAGACTCAGGAAGAAATCGATGAAAACCTGCTCGTAATCCGGCATCTTCCCGTACCCTACAATTGAATCCGCAAATCAATAACATTGACATTATCTGATGGAGCCACCACAGAGAGTTTTCATAAGAAGTAAAGAAACTTGCCAGGAAAATAGTTGATGTCAATGACATAAAACACATCTTTGCTCCCATGTTCTCTGATAATGTCTATGTTGAACAATCTAAGTCCCTACGAGCAGCAACACAACACAAATCAGACGCTTACAATGGGAAACAGCTATAGTTTCTATCCATTTATACAAAGCATTTGATTCATACCAATCGGCTTCTTAATTCTCTCACAAGCCCTTCGAGCAATGGATTTGGAGGTAGCTCTGCAGCAACAATTAACACATAAGCACACAAGTCCAATGCAATAAGTCTAATTATAAAGTGGAAAGGTAGACATCCTAACCAGCAACACGAGGGTCCAAGTCTGATTTGTCAACTGAAGCTGCAGCAGATGATACCCTTGGGAATTGAAATACACCAGCAACTTTTGATTTTTCAATGTTGCTTACATTTGGCAGAGAGAATCGTCGGACCACCCTTATCACATCACCAACAACAAAAACCTTGAAGAGAACTCCACCTTCAAGCATACAAGTGTGTCAAGGCCGCGTTACAGATTCAAGAGATATATCACAAGTGTAAGTAAATCCGATACCATGATTTACAAATTCTTGAAGAACCAAAGGGGGTTCAAGTTCTGCAAGCGAGAGACGGTCATAGGCTAAGAACAACTGATGTGACTTTGCAGTTCCATCGACCAAAAGTGGCTTTGCAACTGGACAAGTAGTAAACAAAAGAATTTTTTAATCAACTGTAAGCATATACAAACATAAGCATCCAAATAATAAATAAGAGAGCTGAGTTCCAAAGATTTCATAGTAGCCATTGGAGGGGAAGATGTTTCAGAATTAAAACTTTATATCTGAATATATATACCTAGTGGAAATTTTAAACCAGCTTCTTCAACTTCGTTAGCACTAGATGTTGTATCTTTTAAGACAACCATTTGTTTTGGAACACATATCATGCCTACAAAGGAAACATAACATCATTTCGTGAAAAACGTTTAAGAGTATCCTACTCTAAAGAATAAACAAGGATTGCAACTGTTAAATAAAAGGTACCATCGCATTCTGCAAGATTTAAATCTGCAATACCCTGGAGCATTGATTGTCGATTATATATACGCTGGATTGCACCTGGAGGATCAAGCACGGTCACTTCTGGATGTTTTTGCTGGTAATCCTACAAGCACACATAAGAGACGCAAACATAAGCTGCTTTTGTAAGTTATGGAACAGAGGATTTGATGGTACTGTGTAAACATGATGTCTCAGTTATCACTCATTTATTCAACACTTATCCTACTTTAATTGAATAAACGAACAAGGTCAGAACCAAGTTGCTGTACATTTCCAAGTTGCCATTTCTAATTGGTAAATTGACTGATACCATAGTTGTAAGAATCACATGAATGGATTCAAACTAGCATCAGTAGTTCCATGAACGAGAAAAATATTACAGGATAGGCAGACATGTTGTCGAACCTCAATAACCTCGTGCCACGCGTTTCCCAGTAGCTGCAAGCAAACAATCATATAATCGATTAAATCTCATGAGAAACTAAACTTTCCAACAACTGAAGGACAAAACCCCCGAGTATGAAACACTGAGCTAATGTAAATTTGCTTATTGTGCCACACAAACCTTATGCAGAACGACATCAAATGGACCTTGTTCCGAGAGTGGTTTTTCCTGGTCAATGGAAACAAAGGAAATGCCTTTTTGCCTATAAATAAGAATAATAGCTAAAAGTCAGCTTCTTCTTTAAAATGCTGCAGGAAAAGAACGACAGAATAAGAAAGCTAACAATTAAAGAAAAACAACATCTCTTAATCCCTTTTGATCAGCAAATTAAACACTATTGCCAGATCTTTCTTTTAAGAGGTTTATAACTAAAAACATCTACTATTTTAAAGAGAACTGTGTACTGTTTTGACTAGTCTACACAAGTAGCTAAGAAGATATCCAAAAGAAAAAGTAAGAGACACAAAAATATTTAGTTTTTAAATCATAAGTCAAACCCTGAAAGACATTTTGACCTTCCAAGTGGAACCTAAAGGATTTATATAAAGGAATATTCCCACAGAAACAAGAGATTCCTAATGCCACAAACACTCGATTATGGATAAAACATGGCAAATGGCAATCAAACCAAATACAGAAACAGTGACATCCACTACAATCTACCAAACTGACCATACACATGAACAACAACAATCAGGGAAAAATGCCAAAACTCGGAAAATTCTTTTAAAAGAACAATCAAAATGTAAAATGACACATGACATAAATCAAAGTAACGATAGTTCCCACTGAGTGTTACACAATTCTTCGAGTGCAGAGAAAGATGAAATCAAGAAATGGCTTTTAGCTTCGTACCTAGCAAGAACTTCAAGCTTGGGTTGCAAGAAACTCTTCTTCTTCTTAGTCGTCAGTGCATACCCAATAACAAGTTGCTTCTGCCGCTGCTGAGCTTGTTCAAACGACGTCGTATCAAGAACCACTTCGTCGTCTGTTTCATTTCCTCGAGGCACCATGTTATCCCCTTCCACTCTCATACCTAATTTCTTCAAATCCCCAAACACCCGACTCAATCTCCCCAAATCAATTTCGCTAATACCCACAAAAAGATTCCTCAAAAGATTCTTTCTTTCTCCGTTAATAAACGCAACGGGTAAATTTGGGGAACTGCTTCTTCGCCGGAAGCAAAATAGCGAACGATAACAAGAGAGAAAGATGATATCGAGTATCAAATCGGAGTCTCGGAGACGAAGAATCAGGGAAGAAGGGGAGAGGGAGACTGAGATATAACGATGAGTCAAATCCGAAATTGAAGAGAAGAAAGGGTTTCTAATTTCTAATCGGAAGCAAATATTTATAGAGAGAAGGAGAGATTTTAGGTGAAAATGGTTTCGTTATGAAGGTTTAGAACCTTTTGATACCGGGAGATTTTTTTTTTTTTGGGTTCTCTGCAACTCTCTTCGGCTACCCACTGATACTGCTGGGCCTTTTATTTCCCACCTGGCTCAAACTTTTTTTATTTTATTTGTCAAATGGCACGAGCTTACTAAATAAAAGTGAAATCCTGTATACATTAAATAGGAAGAATTTAGAGGCCATATTGCTGAGGTGTCGCTTCCACAATTTTTCTAAGCCTTTTTTATTTAAATAATTCATTCTATTCCACCTAATTCTTTTTCTTTATTTAGCTCCCTCGGCCAATTACATTTTAAATTCTTAATTACTTATTCTTTATGTATTTTCCTTATTTAATTCAATTATATTCTTTTTATTTTTATTTTAAAATTCATCATTTTAATCGCATCTACTTAATTTATAACACAAAAAGGTACATAATAATTTAAATTTCAATGCAATCGAATGTAAAAAATCAAAATATGACAAACGATTACTATGTTTAATTTATTAATTTTTTTTCAAAATCTTCTATACATTAAACAATTAGAATTTAGAGTCTATTTTTCTGAGGTATCGCTCCCACAATTTTTCTCAGCATTTTCTAATTAAAAAAAATATTATATTCTATATTTTGTTTTCCTTATTTAGCTAATTCGTACAATTATTTGTGTAATATTTTATTCTTTATTTTTATTTTTTAAATTATAATAAAATATACCAGAATATTCCTCCAAATCAATTAAATTCAAATCATAAAAAAACTTTTTTGTTGGAGAACCATTTGCATAATTTAAACATTTATAGATAGGTACGTACTTTATATTAAATTTAAAAATAAATATAAACCTATATTAACCTATCATTTATTTTTTTCCCTAAAAAACGTCATTCCAGTAATTATTTTTTTAGTATTTGAATTTATTTGTTTTTATTCCATTATTATTTGAATTTGAATTAGTTTCTTAGATAAACAAAAGTACAAAACTCTAAAATAAAGTAATTATTAATCTAACATATCTATTAATTTTGATTTATTAGAAAGAGAAATAGAAAATTGAGTACATTTAACAACAACATCTTATATATAAAAATTGCTCAACTTTCTCTATATGATTGACACATCAGCATGTGATAGGTTGACATCTGTCTTTAAATTTTAATTAATAAATTTTAATATTAATTTTTAAAACACTTAAAAAATATGAAAAGTTTGTTTTATTAATTGACTCTTAATTAAAGATGTTAAACAAAAATTTATGTTATAACTAATTAAAAATATTGATAGATATGTATTTAATTTTTATATAATTGTAGATTACTTAATAATATTTAGATTACTTAATAATATTCAAGATGTATTTTAAAGTAATTTTTTAAAATGATTTATAATAAAATACTGACAAGTAACAAATAAAATGATGATTATATTAATTTTATTTTTTTAATTAATTGACTATCAATTAATATTTCTGTAAATGTTAAACAAAAATTTATGTTATAACTAATTAAAAATATTGATAGATATGTATTTAATTTTTATATAATTGTAGATTACTTAATAATATTTAGATTACTTAATAATATTCAAGATGTATTTTAAAGTAATTTTTTAAAATGATTTATAATAAAATACTGACAAGTAACAAATAAAATGATGATTATATTAATTTTATTTTTTTAATTAATTGACTATCAATTAATATTTCTGTAAATGTTAAACAAAAATTTATGTTATAACTAATTAAAAATATTGAATGATATTTATTAATCTTAATATAACTTTAAATTATTAAATAATATTCAATATGTATTAATATTTTATAATTTTTTAGAATACAATATTAACAAATAAGTTTGAAAATTTTGAAAAGAAAAACCCGCACGTAACGTGCGGGTATTCACCTAGTTATCTAACAAAAAACTATAATGGCGATTTGTTTGCTATAATGGAGGGATCATCTATTTTTAATTAAGTTAATACATTTTTTTTTTTTGTCAACAGCCTAGATACCTAGAACGGTTCAGAACTCCAAACCGGAGGTACCGAGTTAACATACATAACATCATGTGGGTAGACTCGTGCATTTCGTGCTAAGTTGTCTGCCTTAATATTCTTTGCGCGCGGAATGTGTGATATTGAAAAAAAGGTGAAAGCCTCCTTACTCTTCACAAACTCCTCTAGATGTAAATCAAAAGCTGGCCATTCTTCTGGTGTCGACACCATCGTCACCAATTCAGAACAGTCTGTTGCGAAAAGCTACCTCCGTCTTCTGGTTTGCAGTCATGCATAGCATAGCCCAGATAAGTGCTTCTAGTTCAGCATGTAGTGGTGATAAGCTTCGTCGTACATTCCTTGCTCCTAGTATTTTCTCCTCCATTCCATTTTTAAAATAGTACCATCCAAGGCCAGTCGCTTTGTCCGTGTCTTTCCAAGACCCATCTACATAGCACCACCCCCCCTCATAGCGAGAGGTGATAGAAGGGTTGTATGCCATTTGCAGTTGGGGTATCGATTCGCTCTGTTGGGCTTCTTCCCAAAGTTTGGCTTCCGTTTCTGCAATCCGTAGTGTCATTTGCGATTAAGTTAATAAATTCATAAATCAAGAATCTTATCAAAAATGGCGATTTGCTATAACTGAGGGATACAATATTTTATTTTAAATTATTTGTTTCCAAATATTATTTCTGGTATCAGTTATCTAAATATTATATTATTTCCTAAGTTTTAGCCTTAAATTACTCGAGATTATATAGAAAAAAAATCAAAATTTATTCAGTTTTGGTTAGTTATGATTACTTCTTTCAAAAATGAATGAGATTTTGTTCAAAAAACTATTTATGGCGAAGAATAATATATCCTAAATTACTTTGTTTCCTTATATGTAGCCATCAATCTCACTGCTAATTAATTTTGAAATATTTGAACAATATATTTGAACAATATTAATCAATAAATATTTTGATTTTATTTTTTTAAATTGAACACCTTCTCATGTACGCTTCCTTCTCTATAAATCTACATTTTACCGGTGTCATTCTCATCATTCTTTTCTCTTTACATATTTTCTTATGTAGGTATTTGATTCTATGTAGGTATGATTGACGACTCGGTGTTGATATACTCAGCATATGAGACAATAGAGTCTTGATAAATCAAAATAATCTGTATTATTCCATGAATATGTAAGTTTTTTTTCAAGTTTTATGACAAAACTTTCTTTTATAGGTTAAATTATTTCTTCCCTATTTTTGTGACTTTAACATGATTTAATCATTAGATGGAAGCCAGGCGTATTAGATCCTGCTTTTTCACCATCTCTATCATGAAAATGTTAATCTTTTTGTTCGATTTATCTAACTATAATCTTAAATAATATGAATAATTTTGTTGCTTCATAAACAAACAAATCATGAGTAAGATTTTTTTTTTTTGATATGTCAACAGATTACAACTATATGAGATGTGGTTGCCTCACCACCGCGAAGATATTCATTGGTGACACCCTTTTTTATTGATACACCAGAAAAAAAAGTGGAAGGAACACTGGTAACTTTTCATGATTAATAGTGTATTTTAAAGTACATACAAATTTGAATAAAAACAATTATACCATCGTAGTTAGTATGCAGGGTATATACTCTTTAAACTTTTGATTCAAGTTTTATTAATTGGTATATCTGCAAAACATGGAAACTTTTCAAAAAACTTACCTAAAATACCAATGATATTTTTTGAAGAATTCTACAATTTCAGAGTATATGTTTATTATGATAAAAAAATTATTCGAATAAATATATTATTGCGAACTAAATTAATCGAAATTACCTTAATCTATCTTAACATGTTTAGTTATTACCAAATATGGTTGTTTACATCTCAATCATTTTTTTTTTATTCTGAATTTCTATCTAAAACAATCAACCAGGTATTATTATAACTCGAAAAATAGGAAAATATTTATGATTTTAGTTTTTGTTAATATTTTTGTGCTATGGTTTTGGTAAATAATAACTACATTCAATATTTTGTATTTATCTATCTTCATTTATAATATTATGTTTTCCATTTATTTGATTTGAATTTATATTTATTTATTAAATCTAAGCCTCTATATTATAAGCCTATATAAGTAGTTTATTGGTTTTTTTCATTCTCATTGTTTCTATTTTACCTTCTTTTTTTGCGTGTTTAAAAATTTTAATCCATTTGATATTTTTGTTTTTCAGTTATTTTTCTTCTAGAATCAGTGTGTTTTTACACAGAGGTCGAATATAATGTTAGTGCAACGAGAAAGAAAACCATATGTGGCATATGTCTTCACATTATACATTTGTTCAAAAGAGAAAAAAAATTTCAACATTTATAATGTTTTGAGTTTTGTGGAATTCTTAATTAACTTCCTTTGATTTGCTCATAGGATTATTCTCTTTAATTATTTTACTGTAAAAATAATGTTTTGATATCTCAGTAGCTCATAGTTTATTCTTCTATATTTAAATTCTCTAAAGTGGAGTTAAAAATGATTGAACTTGTATATCGGACAGGAGTAAGTCCAATTATAATTTATGCCTTATGTAAGTCAAATCTTCCATTACACTGAATTTGTAAGCATTTATGTGTTTTAGAGATCATTTTTGTACATTTCTAAACTATTTTGATAATGTGCTGTTTGAATTTCTCTAAAACAGACAAAAACAAACTATTTTTTGCTAAAATGCAAATTGTTTTGTCTTCTAATTCTAAATTTATCGATTATTAATGTTTGTTATTGTAGTCTTACATGTGGTAAAGTTTTCCAGGTAATTGATATTTTTCTTCTTATTCCATATGTTTTATCTAAACGTTATGATCAATTTTTTTTGTATTTTGTTTTAGAATATTCTAATGTCATTGCTAGAGATGAACTTTACTATTAAGTCAAAACTATTTATGAAACCCAACTGAAAAAGAAGTCAAATTGGAAATGTGCAACTCCAAGCCCATCGAAGATTCAGTCTTGTCAGTTCTCTCTTCCAACAAAATTTGAGCATCTCACATGAAGCAACTAACGAATTATTATTGAGCAATATTGATGCTTCTGCAAGTAGGACACTTATTAATTCCCTTCTTGATTGTATTGTCCTATAAATGCAAAACAATTGTTATTGCAAAAGTTAAGAAATAAAACCATCTGACTTTGTTTCATTTTCTTCACTTGCTTTAAGGTTTTATTTTACTATTTAAATGTTTTTATAGTTATTGGTGGATTGAGCTGGAATATTGAAGATTGGTCTCTCTCTATTAATGGAGTTTTGATTTTTCATTTCTTTTTATAAAACATTCTTTTTCATTTTTCTAAAAGGTCTAATTTAGTTGGCTTTTATAAAATAAAAACATCTCATGCACAAAAATGCGAAGTTAGATTGTACAAAATTTATGTATTTTTTTAGACTTTTAAAAGTGTATAACTTTTGATTGGATATATTAGAACTTTAGAATTTCAAAGTAAACTAAAGATCTTTAATGTTTTACTTTTAAAATAAAAGAATGTTTTTCAAAGTTTCACACAGAAAAATGATAAAGATGGTGACAAAAGAACATTTTAAATATGAAATTACAAATGAAAAATTGATAAGAGAAATTCGAGGTTAATTTTTTGTATAACCAGTATACAGATGATAATAGTTGAGTTATTTTTTTATGTATCCAATGAATACTCACCCTACCGGTAAGACTTTAACTCATTAGCTTGCGCTTGATTCAAAAGTTTTTGATGATATATGACTTATACAATTATTCTCAGCTAGAAGTTACTCACTCTATTAGAGAAGTGTTTCATATAAACTTTAATTTTATGCTGTTAATATATTTTTAGGAAAATGTTGTAGAGAATATGACTTTACAATATTTTTTATCTATTATATATTCGAACTAAAATAAATATTTTAATCTAATAACGGAATATTGAAATTTAATAAAGGAAAAATAGTATGGTAAAAATGACATTCAGAAATTTGAATTTATGTTGACGAATCACTATATATTAAAACAGAAATGACTAGATGAGGAATATGTCTTTACGCATCTACATGTTCCTCGACAAAATGAAATCAATCATATCATTTTCTTAGGACTTAAGCTTAACCTTAATATGATATACATTTTTACCTTTAAATATTGCTTGGTTTGTTAATTATCTTTTAGAAGTTTTTGTTTAACCATTAAGCTTAAGAATTGTGATCTAAAGGTTTTGAGTTTAGTGATTTAGATGAGATATGGAAGAAGTTTACTTTGTTGGAGCAAGAAGTTAAATAGAGAAGGAAACACTCTAATTTACACTTCATTTGCAGTATAAACTAACCAGACATTTATCAATGTACACAAAAGAGAAAAGAAAGAAACGTTGTTTGGTCTTAAGTTCTATGTTGGTTGTTGACTATAATTTTATTGTTTTTCTTTATTTGGAATTATATAATCTATATTTTTAAGGAAATATTGAATTTTTTTATGATTAGTTTGTTTGCCTCCATATGTTTTACGACGAATTCTGGTTTACGACGATTGTTTTACGACGATTTTTCATTCGTCGCTAATTCGATGTAAATGCCGTTTTACGTCGATTTTACGTCGATATCTGCCGACATAAAACCCGATCTTTCTTGTAGTGCATCTTCTATAAAGCCATTTGCGTGCACTGAAGCAATGTAGAAAAAGATTTCACACATTTTTCTAATGCAGATTGAGTTTGATCAAGGCTAGAGACACCAACTACGTCAACTCGAGTGGAAGAAACAGAAAGAGAACCCATTCGTGTGGGAATAATATTGAGATTCAAGCCAAGATCGGTGCCTTTGAATGTAGTCGACGATTGGGATGGATCCTCCTATATTATTTTGATCTCACATTTAATTTTATAACTCAAATAAAAATACACTAAAAATAAAAATTCATATCAATACTATAAAATGCTCAAATACATCAACTACTAAATACTATTTAAGTCATTATACTACTTTATGATATTGGACTAAATGATAACAATAATCCATGCACAGCACGAGTACTATCCTAGTACACATGTAAATGCTTAGGAAATACCACCAACCAAATGATATACTTTTACGTATTTGAAAATATATCAATTGTTTAAGATTGTTGGGATAAAAACCTGATTTGATAATATGGATTTAATAAACAGTCGATAAAAAGGCTTGATATAGTGAAAAGTCTTAGACTGACTAAATGACAACCAAATTGATTCTCAGTCTAAGTGTATGATCTCTTAATTATTTCTTTTCACAGAGATAGTTTTGCCACTTAGTGTATAATCTCTTAAGTATTTCTTTTCACATTTTACCAAATTAATAAGCCATTAGGTTTGATTAAATTTGGTCCAATAATCTCCCACATGAATAGTAATAACTCTAGACATACGAAGACCGGACTGACTCGATAAAATAGACTTGGCTAGACTAAACGCGATTTGACTAGACTTGATATACTTTCGAGAGTATAAACAAAAAATCAATGTGTTTGAGATGGTATTGTGTTTCAACCTTGAACCACTCAATGTTAATATCGGTCGGGCTTACTTGGCCAGGAGGTAAACATGATGTCTTGAACTACCTGGATTTTTATGTAAACCGAGACAAACCGAGACAGCAGGTACAACCTAGTTTCATTTTCTTGTAGAATTTAGTTCTCTATTATGTTTATTCTCCGAGAAACAACCTCATTTCACACTCACTAGGTGATTTTTCAATAGTCTTTGTTTTAAAAAGTGTTTTGAACACTCCACTGATATATCAAAGCTATGTTCTTATCATTTAAAGCTATTTTTATCTTTGTAGATATACAATGAGCATTGTATGTGAGCACTGTTTATCATCTTGGGAATTAGGTAAAGACAATAAGTCTTTCAGTGCATTAGATTTTGTTTGATTTAGTTTTTCCTTTTGAACCTAAAATCTTGGAACTCCAGTCATGTAGGTGGGGTGTCCATCAAACACCCTCTTAAGTCATAGGCTTTAAACTCATTCCCTTCGATGATCTTAGAACTTGATCACCAGCTAGACTCTTGGTAAATGGATCTGCTAGGTTATCAGCTGATTTTATGTAATCTATTGAGATTACTCCAGTTGTGACCAAGCTGCTAATGGTTTTATGTCGTCTTCTCATATGACGTGATTTACCATTATAGAGATTATTCAGTGCTTGGGTGATGCTGATTGACTATCACAGTGTACATGTATTGTCGGGACCGGTTTCTCCCACATTGGAATATCTTCCGAGGAATTTTGGAGCCATTCAGTTTCCTGTGCAGCTTTATGTAAAGCTAGAAATTCAGACTTCATGGTTGATCGGGCCAGTAGAATTTGTTTAGAAGATTTCCATGATAATGTTGCACCTCCAAGGGTAAAGATATATCCACTTGTAGATTTAAAATTTTTGGTGTTGGATATCCACTTTGTGTCACTGTATCCTTCCAAAATTGCTGATTCTCTCCCATAGTTTAGCCCATAAGTTTTAGTGTATCTTATGTAGTTTAGTACTCGAATTATGGCTAAAAAATAAATACAATGTATTTTGGTCATCAACATGTTTTGAATTCTATATCTCACAAAATAAAAAATCTATTAGTTAATAGGAGAGTTTTCTCTCTATTTAGGGTGTTCACATCAGCCAAAAAAAATAAAATTAATGATTTAATTAATTTATGCAGTTTAAAATGATAACTATTTTTTATTTTAAAAAGAAAGAATATTAATACTAAAGTTAATGCCTCAACTAATTGACATATTTTTTATAATTAATATTTTTATAAAAAAAGAAAAAGAGTAAAAACTTAGAAAAAATTTGGAAAAAATGATGATGGTAAAAAAAAGTCAAAGACGATGAAAAATAGTAAGAAAAACAGGAGAAAGAGAAAAAACCAAAAAATAAAGAAAATGATGAAGATGAAGATGAAGATGAAGTATAAGAGGAAGAATACATATACAAGATAAGTAAGAATAAAAGATAGAAAAAATCGGAAGAAGAAGACGAAGAAAACTTGAAATAAAAGAAAAAAAATAAGAAAAAAAAACGAAGAAAACAAAAAGGATAAATAAGAAAAAGTAGAAATCAAAGACGATTGAAAGAAATATGAAAAGAAAAGATTAAAAAATGGAGGGAAAAAAAGATGAAATTGATGAAAGAAATTTTGGAAAATATAAAAAAAATTTATTTAAGATGAGGAAGGAGACCAAATGAAAATGACAAAGTATAAAAATGTGAAAATGTAGAATACAGATAAAAAAAACCAGAAAAATAAAAAGACGAAAACAATAAATAAGATGGATTAGTTTGTTTAAATAAGATGGATTATAAATTTGGTTAATGTGAATAGAACGGAGCCTTGGTTCTTTTTACCGCTCGCCTTTGCCCTTGGTTCTTTTTTCTCCCGCCCTTTTTCGTGCTTTAGTGTTTGACTGTGTTCAAGCCCAAACGTAAAGTAGCATAAAAGATAAATTATTAGTAATCTATAAAAGAAAAAAAAAAGTTCTAAACAAGAAAGAGAAAAATATCTAAAGATGGGGAAAACGAAGCGATACTGGTTACTGAAAACAGAGCCAAGCGAGTGGTCATGGTCAGACCAAGAAGCGAACGGCGGCATCAGCAAATGGGACGGCGTCAAGAACAAACAAGCCCAGAAGAATCTCAAGTCCATGACTTTAGGCGACCTCTGTTTCTTCTACCACTCTGGGACAAAATCGAGATGCGTTGTGGGCGTTGTGGAAGTGACGCGTGAATGGTACTCCGATGATGATGATAACGGAGAAGGAGCGGTGGATGTTAAAGCTGTCGGAGAGATGCGGAGATTTGTTGATTTAAAAGAGATGAAAGGAGAGGAAGGGATTAAGGGTTTTGTTTTGTTTAGACAGCCGAGGTTGTCTGTTGTTCCGGTGGAGGAGGATGCTTGGACACGGATTTGTAAATTGGGAGATGGGTTTTGTGGAGATGGTAAGGAAGATTGTGAAAGTAGCGATGACTCTTGAATTATGTTGCTTTGGTTGGTTTTGAGATTGATTTTGAATTGGATCTATTTTTCTTTGTATATGCGATAGATTTTAAGTTAATTACGGTTTGGTGTTAGTGTTATAATGAATGTTAACAAGGTGGTCACGCCATGAATGTTCATCTTTGTTTTGTGTTGTGTGGCGCATTCTATCGAACATATGGTGTGCAAGCAACAATGATTTTGAGAAATTAATCTAAGAAAATATAGAAATATCCAAAATAATAAATAACTCGTATTTCCTTAATCCAGTTTACTGAAAATTATCATGTCTTATTGATTTATTGGTTACGATTCGAATTTTTATTGATTTAGAAATTTGAAGAACATCATGTCACTGGATCATTAAAAATATTGCTAAAATTGTGTAGTTTACAAATATTTTTAAAATTCAAATATACAAATATTTTTAGCAATAATCTACAAATCAATTCAAGTATACCACCATTCACCTACTAGACCATAACACAGGGTGAATAACAATCAGTCAAAGTCCTTTAAGAAGGCCAACAAAACAAAAGCTCCAGAGAGTACAGAGTAGAGACATGATATTTTGTCTTCATGTTTTTTGAAAAGTGATTCCACTACATTTTATTATTTTTAATATTCATGAATAGTTGAATACTATATTTTTACGTTTTGAAAGTCACTCTATTATATACACCTAGCAATAGAAATAATTAATTTATTAAAACTAGTTTCTTGAATATTTTATAGCTTCTAATGAAAACTTGATGGAGTTTAGTTTTTTCGGCCAACAAATGTTTGTAGAATGGATCAATTGTAGGATGGATCAATTGTTTCCCTTGGTGTATTTAAAGGCTTCATGGTTAAGATAATGAAGCAGACTGAAATTTTGCCAAAAAAGCTGTGTTGTGTTGTTCTTATTGTGTTCTTAGTGTTCACAATCTCTTAGTTCTGAGGAAGGACCTATCATCAATTTTCTGCTAACAATTTATATACCACTCCTCTATCACGAGAATGTCAACATGATGGCTCATGGCATGGCTCTGGAACTTTAAGCGGGTCTGATTGGATCAATGTGGAGGAAGATAAGATTATTCAGTTAGTCTCGAAAGTTATGGCAGATGTTTGTCTCACCTACACTCTCAAGTAAAATCTTTCTTTGGGCCATGAAATACCTAATATCAGTTTTTTTTTTTTTCTTTTACCAGCGCCAGGGCTAGATTTGCCTTGGGGCTTGGACTGTACCGAATTGATTACGTTGCTGAATAACCCGTCAGAGTAGCTTACCTTCGCAACAAAGTGAACAGATTTTCAGAATCTTAAGACTTTTTTTTTTAATTTCTTCTTCATATTACTTATATTAGTTGTAACAATGGTGGTGCGGATTGCCTCGCCAAAAGGGCAAGAGCACGCTGATATCTTTTTTCTTATATAAGTTTGTTGGTGCATGATTGGTTCTTCGTTAAAAAAGTTTTTTTTTTCCTTAAAACTTGATGAAACTGTGCTATTTTGATGTAAAAAAAAGGTTAAATATTAAGGGAAAAACTCTAATCTTATTATTTCCACAAGCAGTGTATATATACATTACATAACTAATGTATCAGAAACCCTAATGGGCCATGAGACATTAACCTGATGGTTAATGGGCCGGTTACTAGAAGTCCATTTGTTTATAACACTCCCCCTTGGACAAGGTAACCGTGCCTGTCACAAAACCGGGATCTCTATAATGCGCTGGGGAACGTTGCCTCATTAAAACCTTACCAGGAAAACCCAGTGGGAAAAACCATGGTGAAGGAAAAAGAGTATAATACGCATTACTCCCCCTGGTTTAGGCATCACTGTAGATCTCTAAGTCTACGCATTCCTATCTGATGAATGAGCTTCCGGAGTGTAGAAGTCGGTAATGATTTAGTGAATAGATCGGCTGAATTTTCGCTTGATCGGACTTGCTGAACCTTGACCTGACCATCCTTCTGCAGCTCATGAGTGAAGAAGAATTTGGGCAGAATATGCTTCGTCCGGTCACCTTTGATGTAGCCGTCCTTGAGTTGAGCGATACAAGCTGCATTGTCTTCATACATCACCGTAGGCTCCTTATCTTTGTCCATACCACAATCTGATCGGATATGCTGAGTCATGGACCGCAACCAAACACACTCTCTACTAGCTTCGTGGATGGCCAAGATTTCCGCATGGTTGGATGAGGTAGCGGCAATAGTCTGCTTCATGGATCTCCAAGATATGGCTGTTCCTCCATGCGTGAAAACATAACCGGTTTGAGACCGGGCACAGTGCGGATCTGACAAATATCCTGCATCAGCAAAACCAACTAGACCATCCTTGTTATGGTTAGAATAAAATAATCCCAAGTCCTTAGTACCTTGAAGGTATCTAAGGATGTGCTTAATACCGTTCCAGTGCCTTTGAGTTGGACACGAACTAAAGCGAGCTAAGAGGCTCACGGCAAAGCAGATGTCTGGTCTAGTGTGACTAGCCAAGTACATTAATGCTCCTATGGCACTGAGGTATGGCATTTCAGGACCGAGGATTTCTTCATCGTCCTTCTTTGGACCGAATGGATCACTATCCAATCCAAGGCTCCTCACAACCATTGGGCTGGTCAATGGGTGGGCCTGGTCCATATTGAATCTCTTGAGTACCTTTTCAGTGTATGCCAATTGATGCACAAGGATTCCGTCATTGACGTACTCAAGTTGTAATCCCAAACAGAATTTAGTTTTGCCTAGGTCTTTCATTTCAAACTCTGCTTTTAAGCATTCAACTGTTTGGGCGATTTCACCAGATGTTCCGAGGATGTTCAAGTCATCCACGTATACTGCTATGATTACAAATCCTTTGTTTTGATATTTTCTGATGAAGATGCATGGACTGATCGGATCGTTTTCGTAGCCTTCTCTGATGAGATATTCGCTTAACCGGTTATACCACATACGTCCGCTTTGTTTCAGTCCATATAAGGATTTGTTCAGCCTAATGCAGTGTTTATCACGAGATGCATGCTTATCTTTGAGCTCAATACCATCTGGTAATCTCATATAGATTTCACTGTCCAGTGGTCCATAAAGATATGCGGTTACAACATCCATTAACCGCAAATCTAAGTTTTCTCTTATGGCCAGACTTATGAGGAATCGAAATGTAGTTGCATCCACCACTGGAGAATAAGTCTCCTCATAATCGATTCCGGGTCTCTGTGATAATCCTTGTGCTACAAGGCGTGCCTTGTATCTAACGACTTCGCTGAGTTCGTTTCTTTTACGCACAAAGACCCATTTGTTTCCCACTGGTTTAACATCGAATGGTGTCCTTAAGATCGGACCAAACACATTCCGTTTCTTTAAACTATTCAACTCCACGTTTATGGCTTCTTTCCATTTCAGCCAATCTGATCTACGAGTGCACTCAATTATAGACGTGGGTTCTAGATCCTCTTGCGTGTGCGCAATCTCAAGTGTTACCTTGTATGCAAAAGTTTCATTGATGTCGACATCTTTTCTGTTCCATAGAGAACCGAATATGATATAATTGATTGAGATCTCATTATTATCAATCCCTTCAGAACCTTGAGTTTTGGCGTCCCAAACCTCTTGAGATGGTTCGATAGGGTAAGTATCAGCTGAGGCTGTATCCGTGTTCTCTTGAATCCCGGTTTCAATCATTGCACCTTTCTTTGATTTCCGGGGATTCTTATCTTTGGAACCTGGTGGTCTGCCACGTTTCTTACGTGCGTCAGACTCTGTAGCAACTTGACTTTTCCTTGAGGGGACATCTATTCGTACTGGTGCATTACAAGCTGGTATGTACGATTTGGTAACTTTGTTCGGGTCAGCAAAGGAATCTGGCAATTGATTAGCTAGTTTTTGTAAATGTATAATTCTTTGGACCTCTGAATCACATTCTAGAGTCCGAGGATCTTGCCATTGTGTGGATGTTTGATTCCATGAAAGTTCTTTTACCAGCTTGTCTGTCTCACCACCTAATCTAGGATATACCGATTCATCAAATCGGCAATCTGCATATCTGGCTTTAAACAGATCTCCTGTAGTTGGCTCGAAATATTTTATGATGGTGGGAGAATCAAAACCAACATATATTCCCATCCTCCTTTGAGGTCCCATTTTAGTCCTCTGTGGTGGTGCAATGGGTACATAGACTGAACACCCATATGTTTTAATATGGGAGACGTCTGGCTCATGACCCGTTAGCAATTGGGATGGTGAATATTTGTGCTCACTAGATGGTCGTATGCGTATTAGTTCAGCGGCATGTAAGACTGCGTGTCCCCAAGCTGAGACCGGGAGTTGTGACCTCATGAGTAATGGTCTAGCAACCCATTGAATTCGTTTAATGAAGGATTCAGCTAATCCATTTTGTGTATGGACATGTGGAACGGGATGTTCAACACTTACCCCCATGGACATACAATATTCATTAAACGCTTGGGAAGTGAATTCACCAGCATTATCAAGACGTATAGTCTTTAATGGGAAGTCTGGAAAATGGGCTCGTAATCTGATGATTTGGGCCAATAACCTAGCAAAAACCTGGTTCCTAGAAGAGAGCAGACAGACATGCGACCAGCGGGTCGATGCGTCAATGAGGACCATGAAATATCTGAATGTCCCACAAGGTGGGTGAATTGGTCCACATATGTCTCCTTGGATTCTTTCCAGAAAGTTCAAGGTCTCTTTAGACACTTTGAATGTTGAAGGTCGGGTAATCAGTTTCCCTTGTGAGCAAGCTGTGCACTTGAGGTGCTGAGGGAAAATAAAATTTGTGTAAGGCTGTGCCCTTTAGAATTCTGGACTAATTTACGCATCATGTTCGCACCGGGATGACCCAGGCGATCATGCCAAATAGTGTAATCTAAAAACCGTGCTTTGATAGCAGCATTAGCCTCAATCATACTGACTTTAGCATGGTAAATGCCAGTAGATACGGCGGGTATAGTTTCAAAAACTTGTTTATGGCCATTTATCATTTTAGTGATAATTAAAAACTCTTTGTTCCCTTCATCCTGAGTTTCGATATGGAAACCATTCAATCTTATGTCTTTGAAACTCAATAGGTTTCTCTTAGAACTGGGTGAGTATAAGGCATCAGAGATGTCTAGATATGTGCCATTTGATAACAACACATTAGCTTGGCCATGGCCCTCTATTAGGCTCGAACTACCCGTTATAGTGCTAATGTTTGCGGTTTTGATTACTAAATTTATGAAGTAATTCTTGTCTTTTAGAATGGTGTGGCTCGATCCACTATCCACAATGATATCCATATTGTCTTGCATATCTTTTCGCCAAATGGATTTCTGACCGGCTTATGATCTGGGAGCTAAAGACCACAGATATCTACTGGAAACTCCTGAGAATGATGGCCAGAAGGGAGGACGAATAGCTGCTACAATGGAGGAACCACCGCTTGGAAAGAATCACCCGCTAAGGTGGGACAGCGCCGATTGTTTTGAGTCTTGAGGGCGCGTCTGGTGTCGGATTGAGGAGCGGTTTTCACCACTAGATTCTTCTCTTCCAGGGCTTCAAAATGATATGTAGATCGCCTTCTAACTCCTTGTATTTTGAGAGATATGATCGTTTGAAGTTGAGCTTCGTGCTGATAACGTATTAAAGGAAAAACTCTAATTTTATTATTTCCATAAGCAGTGTATATATACATTACATATCAGAAATTTTAGTGAGCCATGAGACATTAAATTAACCCGGTTACTAAAAGTCCATTTGTTTATAACATTAAAAACGTTTTCTACAATTATTTTTTCTCGTTACAAACTAAAGTAGCCGGGGCGGAGAAAATTACAGAATATCCAGAGAACGTAATCTGAGGACGACATTTTTGGTCAAATTCCGAAGAAGAAAATATCGGTTCAAGGTACAAACACTTCATACTAAGATCGTGTTTCCCTTGATTTCAATCTTCTCGTTTCATTTCTTCTTTCTTTTCTGAATTTCGATCTTTCTTATATCCGTTGTTATTACCATCCAAATTTCCCAATCTTCTTGCTTATACTCTTTGGCCTTCGGATTCTGATTTCAACTTCCACTTAGGGCTTTTAAGACTTCAGTCTGATTTTTAGCCAATATCAGGTTTCTTCTATATACTTTTTGATTCGATGAGTTTTCGATGAGTTTCTTCTGTATACCCATCTGTTAAAAATCTGTAATTTCTTGGCTTTCTCTCCCTCTCCAAATCTTTCACAGAGAACCTAAGATTCCAATCAATTGAAAGTGTTGATCTTTCTGCAGGTCAAATATGGATCATAATAATTTAGATGAGAAAGAGAACCTAAGGGCTCGGATTAAGCAACTCGAACATGGTACGTTTTTTTTAGTTTCTACTTTCTACTGCAGTTTCTGTTGTGTGTTAAGTACAAGTCTTTTGGTGGAAGGTATTTAGACACTGGACATGTTCTAAGGCTTAGTAATAGTTTCTAGTCTTACATTTGCTCTGAAGCTTTCTTGAAAGTAAATTCTGATCCAATGTATTTGAAAATAAAGATAGTTTTGGCTAATCTGCTTCTCTGCTATTTCTTTTCCCTTTCTCCGCCTTCTCATATGCAAACAATGCTTCCTTTTAGTTGATTTATAGCCAAGGGTAATGACGTAAGAAGCATTTGAAGGCATCACTTGTTACACTTAGAGAAATTGTTCTCTTTCTGTTTTGTGTTTATGAACGTTATAGGTCATTTGTGAGTATGACCAATGTATGCTTTTTTATTACCAGAGCGTAATGAATTACAGAAAGATATTGAGCAGTTGTGTATGCAACAAGCTGGACCTAGCATTCTTGGTGTGGCTACTCGGATGCATTTCCAAAGGTATCTTATTTTCTATCTCACTTCCTGGATTAAGCTCGTTAGTCAACAATTGAACGATACTTTTATTTTTCCTTTTACTAAACGCCTCGTTGCTCTATATTTTATTAAGTGATATTGGGTAATGCTCTATTAGGACAGCTAGCTTGGAGCAGGAGATAGAGAGCTTAAAATTGAAGTTGGCTGGTTGTACAAGGGAGAAACACAATCTTCAGGAGGAGCTAGCAGAAGCTTACCGTGTGAAAGTGAGTACTCTTTAAGGTCTCTTAAGTACAATCTTAAGAGTTTAAGAATGTTCAGAAGCAAATGCTTACAAGCATGTCTTTTCAGGCTCAGTTGGCAGATTTACATGCTGTAGAAGTAGCAAAGGTCTCTCTCATCTCACACTAACTATTGATCAGCTTTATTATGTACAACATATCCTCCTAACATCTAAATATTCTGATGTATTCCTTCGCTTCCAGAACTTGGAAGCAGAGAAGCAGCTTAGATTTTTCCAGGGTTCTGTGGCAGCAGCTTTTTCTGAAAGGGATAAATCAGTAATGGAGGTATGAGAGAATCCCATCTCAGTCTACTAAGAAGAAGAGAATTTTAATATAAGAATGTATTCTTTTTAACATTTTTTTTTTTTTGATGTTCCCCTGACTTTGACTAGGCTGAGAAAGCTATAGAGAACGCTGAAATGATGTCTCAAAAACTCTGTGAAATTGAGAAGCGGTAATTGTGACCTTCTTCACTCTCTTTAACTTTACTAGTTCCCTTTTTATAGAGAAAAAGGATGGTTTGTAGTTGCATCTACTGATCTGAACCTCTCTAAGAAGCATTGTTCTAGAAGTGTTTTATGAAAACTTTCTGCCTTAAGAATCTAACAGAATCTAAACTGGACAGACATACAACTTTTGTATTATGCTTAGTCCTAGCCTTATGTTACTTATATCTTCCGCCTTTCCTTGGTTTGTCATGGTGATGGTAAGACAGGTTGGAAGAACTCAGCTCAGATTGTCTTGTACAGAAGAGACTAAATGACACATTGCAAGCTGACTTGGCAAAACTTGATGAACAGACTAGAACATATGCAGAGGTAAAATTTTCATTCTTGTCATACCATAATTCATCCCTAAAAGTCTATCACGTTTTCTTCCCCTTGTTTTTCCTCTTAAATACCGATAATTTCCGGTCTTTATAGTGTACCTCGCTAATAGCCTATCATGTGTTTCTGAATCATTATGATTGTTAGTTACAAAATTCTTCCGTGTTTTACTTGACCTTTTCATTCTCTCTCTCTGTTCAGGTGATTGAGAAGTTCTATGATATCCGTAAAGCTTCGCTCGGTGAGTCCCTTGAAATGAGTTTGCATGATAAGTGTGCAAGTTTATTGGATGATCCTATAGAATCGTGGACTTTCAATGATCCTTCAACATCAGAATATGTAGTAAGTTTCTGGAAACATCTCCAATCCTTTTTTTGGACGCTGTCTTGAACATAAGCTACTTATTTTCATTTTCGAGTGTTGGCTATATACCATTAGCTGGTAAAGTTGGTGCCAATAGAAGATTTTTGTCTATTGACTAGTGCCTCTGGATTTCAGCAAAATAAGTTTCTGGAAACAAATTGGATATTGGAATATATATCGTAATCGTCAACACTATGACAACATATTGAATAATCATATATGAAAATGGACCCTGGTTTGTCTGGTTTGAGAATAAAGTCAGTGTTTGACCAAATTTTTCTAGTGAATTTGTTAATCATAGGCGTCTCGTTGTGTGATTTTTTGAATTTGAAGGCAGAGATAATTCAGTTGACCATATTTATTAATGATTAAACATCATGTAGATAGTTTATAGCATTATGTGTCAGATTATTACGGTGATCTGTTGTTTCGATCTGCTATTTGAACAACTCTTTTTAGACAGGCTGCACTTGAAGGAGAGTTGGGGAAGGTTAAGAACACTGTGGATAATCTTCGGAGTAAACTACGAGTGGTATATATCCTTTCTTTCCTCATCTGTTCATCTTCTAGTATTACAACTAGATGCAGCACTCACTAACGGCTGATGTTTGTTACTCTAGGGATTAGAAATTGAGAATCATTTGAAGAAGAGGGTTCATGCGTTGGAAAAGAAGAATGTGGGTACTTGATGCATTATAATTCTTGAAATGTAGAATTATTCCTTTTTTTACCCATTGAGGTGTGTCACTATTAACTTGCATACAGATTGTTGCAGATGGGCTGATTGTTAATGGCATTACAGATATACGATATCATCATTCTCAACTGAGGGCCTACATCATTAATTTACTTAACGAGGAAGGATTATACATTAAATCGATTTTTAAAGATCTAGACGGAAAACTTAAGAAGCATTCATCAGAAATACAAAATGTCGTGCCACTGCAGCATGATTTGAAGCCAGATGAATCTGAATGCCGGGATGTGCATATAACCACAGTTGTTGAATCTCGCCAAGTAACTAAGGTCTGATTGCTGGAAAATTTTGCTTATTTCCTCCCTTTTGGTCTGCATTTACATCAACTTCCGCCTTTTTTCGCTGACAATCGGCATCTAATAGCATACTTGATCTTATATAATGTGAAGTGGTTGAAGTTGTTATTTGAGATTTGGATAATTACTGGCTCTTACAATTTGTCATGATTTTTGTTGTAAGAAAGTTTCTTTACTGAATGCAGCTTGAGGACCCTAGTTTCGCCAAAACCCCGGCTGAGAGTGGAGGTGATGCATCTGAAGCCCTTGCACAAGCATTACAAGAAAAGGTTAATCTTATTTCTAGTGACTAAAGCAAAAACTAATTTTTTTCTTGACCCATGATACACTAGTGGACAGAATTCATAACAACACTGTATCTTGATTAGTCTTCAAATGCTTAATTGAGGAAACAATCCTTGGTCCTTTTTTTTTCCGACGTAGACATTTGGAGTATGATCTATGATTTTTCTTTGCTGTCATAATTGTTCTAATATCTTTTCGGATGTACTGTTAGGTTGGAGCTCTTTTACTTTTGTCACAGCAGGAAGAGAGGCATTTACATGAAGGAAATGTCAATGTAGCTCTCCAGCAGAAAGTAGATGAGCTTCAAAGGAATGTCTTGCAGGTTTCTTTTTCTTCTAACATTTAAGTAGTTTTAGGCTGTTGAATATGGGAATAATTGACCTTTTTGAATCCTACGACCAGCTCTGAATCATATTTAATACTCTTTTAGGTTACCAACGAAAAGGTCAGAACCCTTCTGGAGTTAGCGCGACTACGAGAGGAATATCAGTCGCTAAGAGAGTACGCTACTCCTTTACTAATATTTTTTCTATCAGAGTTGTCATAGTTTTCTTTGCATGAAGTTCCTCTTGCTAGTGATTACATGTTCACACACATGGTATATTCTGAATACGTGTGCTACTATCTTTATCATTCTGTCTCGTCTTCGGCTGTTGCTGCTACTTAAAATTTATTGTATGCAATAATAGTACATAATTGCCAACAATGTAGACAACCTGATATGTTGATGATATAGAAGGTTAGGTATTGTACGTTCTGCAGATGGTCTGGGTAGACTTTTGAAACCATTTGCCCTCTATCTTCTGTTTCAAAGTCAGTAATTTTCTTTTGTAATATAGTTTTTCGTACCTGCCATGCTAGTGACATTTCTCAGGGATGGTAACTACTGTGTTTTATATAGAGGAAAAATAATGCATATCTCTAAATATACGAAGTATCCTTGCCAGTAAAATGACTGGTTCAAGAGAGGACGTAACAACGGAAAAAAGTGGCGGAATAGTTATCAGCAATGAGAAAGAAGGAAGATTAAAGAATATGTGGAAGAAGTCTTACATAAATCGTTGGATTGACCCTAGTTCAAGAGAAGGTGGAAGTCACTCGAACACCGAAGCAGAGTATGCCGGTAACATTGATTATTCCAGGTTTGTCATCCTACATTTACATTGGCAAAGATTTTCTTTTTGTAGTGTCTTTTGTCTGGTCATATCTGCGATCAATCTCTATTGTTTTGGCAGAATGAAAGTAGAATACGCAGCTTTAAAAGAGAGCCTGGAAAGCATGGGGCATTTGACGACTTCAATCCGCAGGCTTCGTCTAGCGCTTTTGAAGGTAGTTACAGCACACTAGAGTGATGTGGACTAAGTTTTTGGTTCCTCTTCATGTTAGTCCTATTTTACAGGTAAAGGAGTCGAATGATACTGAAACAGCTGCGAGAAGATGCGAAATAGCGATTGCCAACATCCTTGTGGAGGCAACCCATTTGAAGACTGCCCTTGGCATCTCTATACCCATTAGCTGGTCAGCTGAATCAGACATGGAATCAGTTGCTGATGGCGAATCAAGCTGCGAGAAGACGGATTCTGTTTCTGCTGCAGGATTTGAGATGGTTGAGCTTGTTATTCTAGCAGCCGAGATAATGAAAGAACAACACAGCTAAAACTTATTATTCAGTTCCTTACCGGCATTGTGAGTTGGTTTGTGCATATGATTTATTGAGAAACCTTTCATCAACTTCGAACCTTACATTAGTTGTCAGGTTGGTTTTAGTGTTTTGGATTAGTGAGAATTTAATTTTGATTGGCTTGTTGGTTATAAGATCTGATGTTTTATCGATATATATATAGTTCTGGAATTACAACAGTGAGGAATTTGATGATAGAGCTCCTCTTGCTCCTCCTAAAGAACCACAAAACTCTCAATAACCCTTCCCAACCCCGCTCAAACATGAAATTTAGAGAAAGACTACAAAGATAACCTAATAAAGCCATGGTTTCGTGAGAGTAACCACAGTAAACGCTAATTAGTTTAAAATAGATGGTAAATAGTAATAAACCCTGCGGATTGTAACAGTCACTACGTAATGTGCAGTGAAATCTCTGGAGAAAACCCGATTATTTGACCTTCTTCTTCATCATTATTTTCATGGTATTCGAGAGGAGTCTCTGCAGGTTCTTGTTGCCACTCTTTTAGGCAACTTGTCAATGAGATCCCCTGCTTCTTTGTTGTTGAAGTCTTTGTCAGTAAGCTATAACTTGCTGAAACCGGACACATCAGGCCCAGCAATATGATTATGCCTTTGACCGTAGGATGCGAGTAAGCTTCCCTCAGAATCTCCTCCATGTATTTATTACTATCACAAAAATAGAACCATGGCTAGCTTGTTATGTTAGTTAGCTCAAAATTCAAGCTAGCCAAGTGTGCATTGCATCTATACATGATCCAGGCACTTAGGCATATAAACCTCCGTAAGGCAAACCTGATAACCTAGAGAGCCTAACGTATCTAATGCGGATCTCATGTACGCCAAGTGGGGCTTTGTTGGAGCAAAGTGAGCTTGTGCTCCAATTCCTCCTTTGATATTCATGTTTCCTGGGACAGTCTCTTCCATCTTTCTCTTCACGTTAATCCGGATCCCAACTCCATGAAAATACTCTGCCGTGTTGTACGGTATATTAGGGTCAAGCTTCGAGGCCAAAGAGTAGATCATAGCTGAAGCGTTTCCCAAGCATGTCCTCAAAGTAGCTGAAATGCACATTCTCATTCATCACATCCCATCCAATTAATCTCCTTTTATATATCTTCATAACTGAGTTGATCCTGTTGATTGTCACATTCTTCAGTTCTTCAGGATCATTCATTGTCTTAACACAAGTTGGCTGATATTTCTGATTGTCTCACAATACCGTATGTCCTTTTACTAGAACCTCATTTTTCTCCGCAAGCTTCGTCATTGAATCAGCCTATGTGGCTTTTCACTCTCTTAGTTGTATACCATTTCATTTCATTGGTGAAGGAAGTTAGTCTAAAACACGACACAAACCAATCTATGTAGCTATAACTGTCTAAGATTCGATATTTCATAGCACATCCAAGGAGGAAAGACGGTCTGATTTGATTTATGGAAATTAATGATCCTTTTGCCGCGCTTTTGTTCTAAAAACTCACTTTAAATCTCACTTTGTTCTTCCACATCTGCACGCTCGTTTCTAATTTTTTTTTATAATTAAGATCTCAGAGTTTCTCAAGCGCTGATTCTTGTGTGTTTGTGTTTACATTTATGTAACCTTTTCAGTGACTTGGTCTTGTTGTAGCCTCCACTGAGTTTTGTTGTAATATCTCTAAGGTCGCTAAGCCATCGCTCTGGTTCGTGTAAATCCCTGTATTAATGCTGATAATCTTTAAAGAAACACACAATTATGTTCTGGTTAATCTTGAAGAAAATGTTGACAGGGACCGTGACATCAGCGATGAAACCGCCTTAAGAGACAACCAGCGTCCTTTCTTTGCCAGAAATTGGCCTACATCTTCATTTCTGACATTCTTCCCCCTCAAAGTTCTTCTGACTGTTCTTCCATTCTCATTTCTCAACTTTACCCAAGCTGGATACACCAATTCAAGAATATCAAATCGTAACTTATTACACAAGAAACAATAAACCAACATTTTTGTTACCAGAGATGCTGTATATGTTTTCTTTATGAAGATTAACTCTCTCTACTACTTTTATGTTTCCTTCAGTTTCTTTGATCTTCAACTCTTGGAATCCTTCTCTAGTATTATTTATTGGGAAAATTGGTTGATGGGTAGTATTTGTTGGTGGTACGCTCCGCTCCCCGGTTCGAACCGGTTAAAGACCGAGACCGGCCCAATTGACCCCGGTTTACGATGGTCTTAGCCGAAATGGGCCTGACCTGACAGCGCGGCCCATGAGAAAGAAGCCCAGCAACAAGAAGCGGTGAGAGCTGAACGAGAAGCCCTAGAACATCTCCTCGCTTATGTACTATAAATAGTAGAATTGTTACTGTAGAAGGGATCTTTTCGGACCCGGAGAATAGAGACCTGAATATTGTATCGAGTTCGTCGAGAGACCTCCGAACTGAACGAACTGTAATTGAGAACTTAATAAAATTTAATCAACTTAATCTTCTCCGAACTCGAATTACCGAACCGACCCTTGAATAGTTGAGAACCACAATCAACAGTATTGAAGTTTGTAATATGGGAAATTGCTATTTATTTCAAAAAGTAGGAAGACAGTAGTTTTTACTGTTTCCTTACTAGTCGATGCACTAAAGGGTAAAGAAGAACTTGACAGGTTTCTCGAATCTCAGTTCGGAAAACTGTTCACAGTACCTACTGCAAGATGTTGTAACAGTGCCAAGCTTGTCCACACTCTTCTATCCCGCCAACCTATCACCACTGAAATACATGAGATTTGGTTTGTTTTAGTGGCCAGCCTCTGAGATACTCTTTACGAGAATTTAAGAAGATCACTGGACTCAATTGCAATCTGGAACCAATCTTCCAAGATGAAGATGAGACAGAGAATAAGACAATGTGGAAACAATTCGGAAAGATAGATTTTAATGTTATTGTCTCTGATGCATATAAATGATGCTGGACCTGGAATTACCCCAGTGGAAACACTTACCTTTAGCTCTAATCATCATTTTTGACAGTGTTCTCTTCAGCAATAGCAAAAGTCTTCATTTGATTTTGAAGTACGTTAAGATGTTGGGTGACTTGGAATTCTTTATCGAGTATCCATGGGGTAGGGTGTTATTTGACAAGACTGTCTCTCATTTTCAAACTCCCATACAAACACAGGCGAAGAAATTCAGGAAGATCCTCTAACACAGCTGCATCGGCAACTAAAACAGCAAACAAGTGCCAGCTATGGATTCTCTTTGTCCCTGCAACTTATGACCCTTTAATCTATACCAATGTTGGTGTCCAAAATTTCGCAACCTGAAAAATACAACACTTTTCTTGACGATCCAAAAGGTTGTCAAAATGTTATCACATTTCTACTTTTTTGAGGACATACTTGTTGAATTCGACCCGCTGGTAAGTTCGTAGCGTAGTTTTATTAGTCGACACTTGATGATATTACAATTTTTGTTGATGGGTACAAATTGTAGATGTTGGTGACAATGATCAACAGTCTGAGCTGGGTTGAGATGATGAGGTAGGACCCCCAAGTTGCATACATGCAGGAACTTATGGTTGATGAGCACAAAAATTCTCATCTTCTGATTTCGCTGGAGGAGATGCTTCAATTGCTGCCATCCTTACACACAACAAACCAGATCAGTTAAGCCATAAAACAGAGCCATCCACACGACAAAATAAAAAAGAAAAACTGATCCTAAGCAAGCAGCTGAAACAGCTCATCCACCTAAAAGAGGAAGGACATGAATATATCTCCGATGATGAAGGTGAACAAAGTGGGCCAACTCGTGGTGAGATTACAGAGCATAAAAAATGGATAATAACGCAGAATGCTCTGCTGAAACAAGACATTTTGGAGGCGCTTAAGGTAGAGTTAGACAGAATATTTGGTGTACACAACCCTCAAGAAAAAGATGGTGTATGCAATACTAATGATGGATCAGACAGTCAGTCAAAGACTTCACCGAATACACGCAGAAATAGAAAACGAAAACATGGAGGTGAGCATGTGGTTCTCGATGATACCAAAATGTCTGGTGATAACACTTTGTCCTACTACGGCGACGGTGAAGCCATTCCAGATAACAGTATATATGGTAGGACTCTACATGGCGGTCGAGACACAAGTCTTCCACCTGACGGATGAGAAAGAAGTCTCGCACCCAGGTTCTGCGTGGAAGATGTAGTTGCTTACAATAGTATTCTTTTACCTCCTCAAGGTTTTTGTTTTTTTTTTAAACTATGTTGATTATATTAAAAAAAAACTGTTCTCTTTACATTGGTTTTCAAATGAAAAAGAATGAAAGAAATAAATCCATTACGCTATTACAAAGATGTTCCTGCCATAGTATCATCATCGAGCTGTTGTCGAGGGGTTGAGCTCCTAATGTTGTGCCATGTATGCTTTGAAGAGAATTTGGGATGATACTGGCCCGATTTCGTCTTCACAAGTATTGGTCATCTCTCTGATTCTTATGCTATGCCGCACCAGCAATGACATCCTCAATACTATTTAGATCATCTCTGCGATGTCTTTTCCTGCGATGAAAGCGCCATACGGAAGCTAAGGTCGAGAAGACAGAAATACCAAGCGAGATAAATCCCTGGGTGCCTGTAATGTCAATTAGTCTTCCTAGCGGACTCCATGCGTCGAACCAAAATGAGGTCTGTACCCCATTATTTGCTCTTACACGATGCAGGTCTTTAGCCACCTCTCTTAGTTTCAGCATCTTCCTCCACGTCCATGACCCTTGTTGCGTTTGCCAAGGAACAGACCAGAAAGATTGCCCCGCAACAGATGCTCTTTAGTCCACAATACCCAGAGAGAGGATTTGTTCGACAAGATCCTCCAGATGAGTCGTAAAAACCAGACTCGATTAGTCACTCGTAATGATCGAATACCCTCTCCTCCTTCTGACTTAGGTTTACATACATCCTGCCACGCAACCTTAGCTTTCCTACGGCTCAGTGATGGACCACCACAGGAAAGCGCTACAGAGAGACTCCACCTCTTTAATGCAACTGCTGGGGAGGCAGAGTGCTGACATCCAAAAGTTTCTAAGTCCCGATACCACCGACAGTAACAGCTGCAATCGCCCTGCATAAGAGAGGTTTCTAGTAGTCCATGAACCTATCTTCTTCCGAATACCTTCAACACAAGGCGCGTAATCCTCTCTCGACATGCTTTTTGTCATCAAAGAGAGCCCCAAATATCGAACCGGTAATGTGCCTGTGGCAAAAAGGAAACAATCCACTATTGCCGAGCGTTGCTCCTTCGAAACGCCCGCCAAGAAAATTGTGGATTTATGAATACTGATCTTGAGACCCGATATCGCAGCAAACTTTTCAAACACCTTCACTATGCTCTCGATAGAACTCACTTCTACATCTGTAAAGACCATGACGTCATCGGCAAAGCACAAGTGAGTGAGCCTCAGATTAGAACAGTTTCGATGATAGCCAAATTTCCCCTCTTCAACTGCTTTATTCAACATACTCGACAGAACATCCATACACAGCACAAAGAGATAGGGCAAGAGAGCACACCCTTGTCGTAGCCCCCGACTGCTCTGGAAATATCCTAATAATTCTCTATTGACCTGAACAGAGAATGAGGCAGAGCAGACACATAGTCTAATCTAGTGAATAAACTTCTCCGGTAACCCCAACACTGCTAGAATATTAAGTAAGAAACTCCATTGCACTGTATCAAAAGCTTTGGCAATGTCAATCATCATCAAACAACAAGGCTGATGATGGCTTTTATGATAGTCCTGGACGAGTTCCGATGCAAGTAGAACATTTTCGATGAGAAGCCGGTCTTGCACAAAAGCTGTCTGATTGGGAGCAATGATATTGGGGAGAATGCACTCCAAAAGGTTTGCGAGGATCTTAGATATCAGCTTGTACAAGGCGTTGCAGCAAGAGATGGGCCTATAATCTCTCATATCCTTAGCATCATTTTTCTTCGGTATCAGCGCTAGAATGGTAGAGTTTACCCCTTTCGAAAGAAACCCTAGCCTAAAGAAAGACTCAATAACAACCGTGACATCAGCTCCTATTATCGGCCAAGCACCCTTAAATAACTCAGCAGTGAATCCATTAGGCCCTGGTGCTTTGTTGTTTGGCATGACAAAGAGAACCGACTTCACTTCCTCAGCCGTTACTTCTTGTATCAAGAAATCACACTCCCCGGTATTGCATCTTACACCTAGCAACTCCTTCAGTGTATCGACTGCAATGCCACTAAAATCCGAAGGTTTATGAGATAAGAAATCTCAAAAGCGCCTTTCTGCCTCATTTTTTATATCGCTCTGATCCTGAAGAATAGTTCCGTCAACGCCAACAATCTCTCGAATTGTATTCTGTGCTTCCCTGATCCTTACTGCTCGAAAGAATATTTTGTTACTTTTATCACCCAAATTCATCCAGTGGAGCTTAGACTTTTTCCGAAGATAGCTCTCCCATAACTCATACAAATGTTCCCACTTAGCCAGTGCTTCACTCTCAGCTTCCATGCCAGAACTTGTCGGATTTTGGGCATTGTCTTCCTGTTTGCCACATGCCAGCACTCCTGATGGTTTTTGAATTGCGTTTAAATCCTATATTCTTGGTAGATGGTTAGTGGTGAGGACAATGATAATTTATTTGGGAAAAACAATGAGGTGAGATAATAAGTTAGTTTGATGTGAATGTCTGTATTTAGTAAATGGATAATTTAATATAAGGCTAATTTAGATGGTTGCTGATATGGTGGTTCATAACTCGATTCTGGTCTTCAACTCTAAGGCCTACTCTATTCCTAATCAAAGAAAAGAAGGTTTAGAAAGAGTATAAAGAGATGGAGGAGGCAAGGTCCTTTATGACCTTGAAGTAGATGGTCCTGAATGAGGAGATAAGGAGAATCAACAAGAGAATGTGGATAACCGTGAGGCTGAAGGGTTGGGCCTTGGCGTCTAGGATTGTAAAATAAGTGCAGGAAGTGACTTGGGCCTTGAGTTGGGCTTCTTAGGCTCGGAAATGAGTCCACCGCGGGTGAGAAGGGCCAAGCCGCGGTGCAAGATGCTTTGACCGTGGGTGAGAGCTATTTGACCTTCTAGACTCTGTTGATTTGTCTTCAGTGCATTGATGATATCTGGAGATCTAACCGTTGGATTGCATTGATTCCAATTCCGTTGGAAAGCTGGTTGTCTCCTATATAATGTCTCCATATTTGGGGATGCTCAGATGTTGAAAAGGTCTTAATTGATTTCCAAACTTTTGACGGTTTGAATTTATCTAAAAATGTACTTTTGCTCAAAAATGCACTCCATAAGTCCAAATTTCCTGAAAAGTCTTTTAAAACTCCAAGAACTAGAAATCACTTCTAAAATATTAAAAAATGAGTTAAAACACCTGCATATGACATTAAAAATGATCCATAAAAATGATAAAAATCCGGTGTTATCAACTCTCATAGACTTAGATTTTTGTTTGTCCTCAAACAAAACAAAGATTTACTCCTAGAAAAGAGGTTGAAAATCGCAGGAACTCACAAAATCTCAGTGATCATACTTCTAGACCATAATCAATCATCATGCTTCAGTTGGGAATAGCCTAGAAAATTCTCACCAAAATACAAGAATAACTAGTCCGTTAATCCGACATGCAAAAATATACACACTTAGACTTAACTTCTAGTCAACTAGCTCTTAACATTCATTAAAAGTTCCAGTGGTCCTCATCATAAGAAAAATAAAAAATGCAATTAAAGCTAGGTATTCAAAGGGCTTTTTAGGGGTGAGGTTTGAAATGTTTAGGCTTACCTAAATTTTTGAAGAAGCAGAAAATTATGCAAAACAGCAAGAGAGGATGGAGCTGTTGATATTCACAGTTTCCAGTCACTTTTTTCTTGCCATAAAATCTCTGATCTTCTTCCTCAGGTTCTCCTCATAGTTCCCCCAGACTTAGAATTTTGTCTAGGTTATAATATAATATAAAGTGTTAATACAGAAGCTAGTAGTGGTAGTAATATATATGTTTGTTGGTAGGAATCTAGGATTCGACACTTATTAAAAGAAAAAGATTGTAGTGTGGACATAATTGCAACACGGTTCAAAAGACATCGGATCGGGACAAAACAAACCATAACTCCATAGATGAATACTAGTTGCCTTTGCTCCAAATAATTTCGACAGTCTTAGACTCTTCAGGCTTTTGTTTCCTTTCCATAAATGAATACTAGTTACCTTTGCTCTAAATAATCCTCGCCATCCTCTTTATTTTTTTTAGGAAGGGAAAACACCTTAAGATATAACGTCTTAGAAGGCATGAAAATTACCATTAAAAATGAGCTCTCTTGGGCATCACAAAGTTTGATAAGATTGCTGATACACTTCCTCCCCAATTCCATTCAGTCCTTCTCTTGAGGGACTGAAAACTGTGTCGTTACTCCCTCTCCGACATTTTTGCACATATCTGCCGATAACAACTAAAGAGAGAATGCATGAGGTTCGAAAGTAAAGGTTTGGGTTAAAGGTACGATACCAGCTAAAGACGAACTGGCCATCTATGACAACAAAGAGTGGTAAAAATGATGAAAAAGATGTTGTGGATGTATATCTTGATGCTTGCCTATAATCAATGATGAGAAAATTAGATATCAATATTAAGTCCAAAAAGAACGAGCTAGTATATCCTGTCAGAAAGAATCTCTATGAATAGAAGTCCTCTAGTGGGAGTTCGTTGTGCAAGTACTCTAGCTACCGCTTAGTCTAGTACTAAACCACAAAAGAGCTATCTTGTATAGTGTAGAAGCATATAGGTCAAAATCATCATAGTTTTGTGTCAAACATTCCTGAAAAATACTAAAAAGGTCTTTAACAATGCACGAAAATTTTAAAAATTGTAGGAAAAAGGATAAGAAACAAAGAAAATAGATCAATACGGATAGACATCCTTCTACAGACTTAAATCACACTCTCCCCAATGTGTAAAAGTTGATGAGAATATAATAACTAACTAACAGTCAATGAAAGAAGTGGAACAGATGGTAGGAAATCATGTGTGTGTGAGCCGAAACTCGCACAACCAAAAATTTGTTAAGGAAAACTTAAGGAATCCGAAATTTCTAGGGTTTATTGCAAGATTTGTAAGATTAAAAGAAGGTTTTTTGCTGGAAAAGTGTTTAAGTCTTATTGCTCTCAAGCTGTGAAAAATTACATAATGAATCGTGTAAATCGCCTATTTATACTAACTCCCTAAACCGCCTAGCCGAGAATCCTGGGAGAGATTTTCAGAATATTTCCTTATCTTGTCGTGCGGCCACCGTCATAATGCTTTTGCCTAGGTTTTCAGTGGGCTCGCCTCTTCCGGCTCGGCCCACTTTCTCTTGTGTGCAGTTCGGCCCATCTTCTCTCATGCGCGGCTCGGCCCATTTGAATGTTCTTCACACGGCTCGGTCCACTTATTTCCTCCTCACAGCTCGGCCCATTTACAGCTTGGCCTACTCCTCTTATGCGGGGCTTCGGCCCATATTTGATGAATCGCTGGTTCTCCTTGCCAAATCGGCTCTCCGATGTTCTTGAGATGGCCAAAACCGATTGGGGTGAAACCGACCCCAACAGTTAGCCCCCCAGCTCGTCAGTTTCGGAGACGAGAGTGATGAGGTATGAAACTCTGAAGGCCGGTTTGACTATATTCACCGAGCTGTTGTGGTGCGGTTTTCCTGAGCCTTTCTAGGAGAGGAGGACGCCGAACTGTCGTGCCACTTCACCTGGTGAGGCAGTGTAGGAGCCGAGCCGTCACTGGGTGTCAACGACGGAGTGTTCTAGAATAATGCCGGGCCACAACATCTGAGGCGAAACTTAGGGGCAAGACATGTTCTAAAGAAGTTTATCGAGCCTTTGCGTGTCTAAGGATAACGACGAGGCATTTCTAGGAAAGCTGCTGAGCCATATCGTTTTCAACGATAATGACGAAGCGTTCTGATGAAATTGCCGAGCCGTCTTGTGTTAACAATAACGACGAGGCGTTCTTATGAGATTGGTAGCCGTTTTGTGTTTAACGACAACGACGAGGCGCTCTCATGAAGTTGCCGAGCCGTTTTGTGTTTAACGACAACGAGGAGGCGTTCTCATGAAGTTGCCGAGCCGTTTCGTGTTAACAACAACGACGAGGTGTTCTCACGAAGTTGCCGAGCTGTTTTGTTTAACGACAACGACGAGGCGTTTTCACGAAGTTGCCGAGCCGTTTCGTGTTAACAATAACGACGAGGCGTTCTTATGAGATTGCCAAGCCGTTTTGTGTTTAACGACAACGACGAGGCGTTCTCACAAAGTTGCCGAGCCGTTTCGTGTTTACAATAACGACGAGGCGTTCTTATGAGATTGCCGAGCCATTTTGTGTTTAACAAAAACTACGAGGCGTTCTCACGAAGTTGCCAAGCCGTTTCGTGTTTACAATAACGACGAGGCGTTCTTATGAGATTGTCGAGCCGTTTTGTGTTTAACGACAACGACGAGGCGTTCTAAGGACAGGTTAACGAGCCGTTTTAACAATGCAAGGTTAAGTTTTCGTGGTTCGACGAAATATTCTCGGATTAGTGTAGTTGCATTGTGGGCTCGGCGTACCTGGACAGCTCCGTACGGGAAGTGTTTAGCAGTCGTCAGTTTTCTTCAAGAAATTCTGGGTACTGGCGCGTATGGCGGACGCGCCACGAGGTTGCGTATTCGCCGCGGACTTCACGCGCCTTCATTTATTACCTTTGCGCCATCCCGAGGTCCACGCGGACTCCACGCGCTTTGGTTGTTCTATAAATAGGTGAGCTCCCTTCGTTCCTTCTCATAACTTCAGATCTCTCATTTTTACTAAAGGTAACTCTCCCTTCTCTCTTCTTTCTCTCTCTAGTTTATTTATTTTCCGGCTAGGGTTCCAAAGTTCTCGCCGTCTCAGATCTTTTTCCGACAAAGCGCTGTAATTTTGGTGCGAGCTGTAAAATATGTCGAGCCGTTCGGGCGATTCGCTAGAACCCCTGTTCAATTATGAAACGAGCCGTGCAGACGCCATAGCGAGGAGTGCGACGGGGTCTTCCGAGGCATTTACTTTGCCGAACCCCTCCAACAATTCTGCCAAGGATCGGGACATGTCGAATTCTCCGAGCCCTTCTGGCGCTTGTTCTGTTAATAACGAGGTGTCTGATTCGACGAGCCATTCTCGGGGTCCCGTCAACCAAGAGGAGGTTGACTACGCCGCGGTTAAGGCCGAGGAAGAAGTGTTTCCTTTCGACCCGGTTGAGGCAAGGCTCGAATTAGAGCGGCTTATGGCATCCCGATGTGCTTCTTCTTCTGGGAAGGGAAAGCCCAAATGGGTGAAAAGGCAAAAACCCGATCCTCCCGGTTCCACACTCTCCTCCCTCGAATCGCTCGAGGCATTGCGTCATCGCTTTGGAATATCCGAAGCGATCGAGTTCGTCGTTCCGGAGAAGAGTGACCGAGCCGACAAGCCTCCCGAAAATCACTTCACCTTATACAAGGCGTTTTTTGAACTCTGCTTCCTATAGTTCCCAATCCCCGGAGTTATCCTTGAATACTTGTGGGAGCATGGGATTTCGATTGGACATATTATGCCGAGAGGTTTGCGACATATGATCGGCATCCTCGTTCGGAGCTTCGAATGTGGTGTCGAAGTCGAACTCGGTCATCTGCTCAACCTATTGGATATCCGGAGAGCCCCGGGAGGAGGCAGATTTTATATTTCTAATAAGTCCAATCGCCGGATCATAGGCGGTTTCCCAAGCAAAGATCAGTTTTGGACTGAACGTTTCTTCTATGTTTTGGTGAACGAGGCATCGGTGGGCGAGGGTTTTGTGCATAAAACGAAGACTGTTTGGGGACCACTTGGTAGTCGATCCGAAGCCTAGTTTTGGCTCGGAGCTTGTTATGGTGCGATTTCTATTTTCTAACTTAGTCGTTTTAGCGTTGTTTTTGCAGTTCGGAGTTTTCTTCCTCCTGTTCCCGATGACCTTTTCTCTGTTCGAGATACTCTCGCGGCTCGGAAGGTTAACTGGAGAAAGCACTTCTCCTTTGAGAGAATAGAGAGAGCCCGAGCTATCCTCGCCGGGGTGTCTATCAGTTCCTCTTCATCCAATTCGTCGGGAGATACGAGAGAAAAAATGGTGATTATTACGCTCAGGGATAAGAAGCGACGCGAAGCCGAGGAGATTGCTAGGAGAGTTGAACAAGCAGCTCCTGCGGTGACAGAGGCGGTACCTCGGGATGAGCCACCGAGGCTCGAGGGGGACGAAGTCGCCCGGGCTGCTGACGAGACCGCTCCCGAGGCAACGGCGCAAGAGACAGCGCCCGAGGTGGAACCGGGAGAGATTATTCCCGACGCGTCTGGGGAGAATTCCTCGGCTTGGGATAAAACACCACCTACCTCGGCAATTCTGGCCCTTCCGAAACAATCAAGGCCTCCGGCTTCGAATCTGCTGAAGCATGATACCAGCAGGAAGAATTCGGCTATGGAAAAGGGCAAGGGGGTGGCCATCCAAAAAGACGAGCCGTCCAAAAAGAAACGCAAGTCGGCGCCCAACGAGCCCGCATCTCGTAAGCTGATTGTTGACGACCCGGCTGCTTCCGCGGTGATGTTCGCACACGTCAATAATGCCAACATTTGTCTTCCGCCTCCCGAGCAACTGAGGCGATCGAAGTCCTATGCTGCCATGGCGCAGCGCGGTACCAAGGTACCTTTCTAACTCGTTTCTTCCTTGCTATCGAGTTGTCCTAGAGTCTGACATGCTTCTGATTTTTCAGTTTGTCGCGACTATCAACGAGATGATGGCCGGTATGAATCAGACTTAGTTAAAGATGAGCGCTGCTTGGAGGAGGCTCGGAAAGAGGCTGCGACGGCTAAGAGAAAGTTGGACGAGGCGAGGGCCAAGATTAAGAAACTAGAAGAGGAGAAAATAACTCTTTGGGCCAACGTTGAAAAGGTATCATCCGTGGTGACTCGTCTTGAAGAATCCAGAAGAGCCAAAAGTGCTGAGGAGGCTTTGTTGAAGAGACGCATCAAAGCTAAGGATGCCTTATTCGATGCTAAGGTGAAAGGGCCAAGAAGGAGGTGAGGCGCGAATTGACGGCTAAGTTCCAGGAGCGTCTTGCCAAGGTGGAGGAAGGTCTGGCCAAGCTGGAGAAGGCCAAAAGCGACGAAAACGAGCCGGGACAGATCAAAGGAAATCTCGCTATGATTGAGGAGCTTCGAAAACTCGACGGATCTTTGGACTCTGAAGAGGCAAAGTTGAAGGTTTGGGAGGCCAAGTATGTTGACGACGAGGCGTATGACTGCATTGCGTCTGAGATCCGAGGTGGCCTAGTATTCTGGCCTGTGTCGCCAGATTCCGTCGATACCTTTTTAGGTAACGAGCTGATCGAGGAGACGGCGGCTAAACTCGGTGTTGAGGATCCGACCGGATCAAATGCGGGTACTCCTGTTCTCTCGAACCTCCTTGCTGAGCGAGAGACGCGTTCTGCTGCTTGATTTCTCTCCTTTCTCCCTTGTCTTTTACATTCACTCTTTTGTACTCAGTGCCTGGATGGCTTTATCCTCTTTTCGAACTCGCATGTTTCTGTGATTGGTGCCTGGACGGCTTTATCCACTTGACTATTGTTTTTATGGGTGGATCGATTTAGCTGTGGTTATATTCATCTTTCCCCTTAGTCATTTTTTTTTGGAATTGCTGTTTTTGTCCTTGGTGATTTATGATTTTTTTGAGGAAACTGTTGTTGGAACGAGGTGTCGTCGACTGGTTTGTCGAGCTGGGCTGAGAGTGCTTTTGTTTGCTTCCCTGGCCGAACTGTTACGAAAGATCGATAGAAAGCCGGATTAAGGTACACGCTGTTAAAGATTCTGTTTAAGTCTAAATCCCGAGCTGGGAGTTAACTCGTGACGCGTTCTTGTTTTAGGTAGCTCTTAAAAGAGATTAATGTTCTTTTGTGCCTTCACCCGTTAGTGCCGAGGCGTTTGAGTTAGGAAAGAGAGAGTGCGAGGCATTTTAGATCGGATTTGGTTTTGGCCGTTTGAAGCGCTAAGTTTGGAACTTTCGTTGCCGAGGTCTACGTCTTGAGACGATATTAAAGTTTGATTATAGACCGGCGTTCCCGAGGGGGTGAATGCGTTTAGCCGGGTGTTAAGAGTTTGTTTTGGTCTTAGAGAAAGCGATGTAGTCTCGACTTACAATCTCGTGTGCGATGACGAACCGTGGCGACCGATACGTTTTTGGTCTGAAATTTGTATAGCGCGCTTGATTTTAATCCATAGAGGATGTGATTTGCACCCTCGTCCTAGGAAAGGTGGTAAAAAGTCCATTTAGAGAACTTTGTGACTGTTGCCTCGTTGTGGCCAGCAACGAGGCGAGCTGTTTGGAACTATAGAAAGTTTGCCGAAGTGAATGCAAGGACAAGTGCAAGTCTAGGGGAACTGTACATAGGTGATGAATGAAAACTAACCGAAGTGACAATGAACGAATTAAAAATCCGAGGTGAACATGAAACAACTAATTGGTTTAAAACGAATAAAACAACTAGCCGAAGTGACAATGACCCTAGAGGTAGTAGACTCGACGAGCTAAAGTTTTAAAGTTAATGAAGGTATGTGTATACGTACCCACTCCCCCCCCCTCTTTTTAGGAGGGGGGACAGCTGAACCCGTCCGAGGACAGGCTGCCTACGTATCCTTTGAAGGGATCAAGCCGTCCCATAGTTTATGCTGATGGTGTTGTAGCCTTAGTGATAGTACTTCTTTAGGTGCATTGCGTTCCACGACCTTGGAATAGCTTCGTCAGCTACCGTCGCAAGTTCATAGACTCCTGGGCGAACTACTTTTGTAATCTTGTAAGGACCTTCCCAATTTGCTCCGTGCTTTCCTGCATTCTTCTCGGCAGTGTTTTGGAACACTTTTCGAAGAACGAGCTCTCCTTCTTTAAATCTTCGACTTCAGACGTTTTTGTTGTAGTATCTCGCCGTTGCCTATTAGTAGTTCTGGATTCGGATTAGAGCCTGGTCGCGCCTTTTGTTGACCAGGTCGAGTTTGTCCAGCATCATTAAGTGATTCAAGTCCTCCTGTCATGGCAGAAGTCTTCGTCGAATCCCTGGGAAATCCACCTTGGGGGGAATTACGCACTCCGTTCCATAGACTAGAGCAAACGGAGTTTCTCCAATGGCTTGGCGCGGAGTTGTCCGGTGCAACCAAAAGACTCCTTCGAGTTCGTCTGCCCATCGCCCTTTCTTGGCGTCGAGCCTCTTTTTCAGACCGTCTAGGATCGTTTTGTTGGCTGCTTCGGCTTGTCCATTCCCCTGGGGATATATTGGCGTAGATTTGCTCAGACGAATTTTCCATTTCTCGCAGATTGCTTCGAAGCGAGTTGAGATGAACTGGGATCCGTTATCGGTGACTATCTCGTAGGGGACCCCGTGTCGGGAGATGATATTTTTCCAGACGAAGTGTTCGACTTGAGTGTCCTTTATGCTCGCGTAGGAATCGGCCTCGACCCATTTAGAAAAATAATCCGTAAGGACGAGCAGAAAGCGCTTCTGCTTCGATCGGTGTAGAGACTCGACTATAATCATCTACCATCTCATGAAGGGATAAGGTGACGAAATCGACGACAGCAGCTCGGTAGGTTGGTGGATTTTAGGCGCGTGCCGTTGACACTTCTCGCACTTCGCCATAAACTTCTCGCAGTCCTTGACCATCGTAGGCCAGAAGTAACCGTGCCGTTTTATCTTGATCGCAAGTGACCTTCTGCTAGAATGATTTCCACATGCGCCGCTGTGCACCTCGTGCATTATCTTTCTTGCCTCCGGTCCCTCGACACATGTCATGAGCTGTCCTGAAAATCTCTATTTAAATACTTTGCCGTCGACGAGGACGTATCGCGCGGCTTGATCCCTTAATTTGCGGACTTCTCACTTGTCGGATGGTACATCTCTATCGGCGATATATACTCGGATGGCTCTGAGCCATTCTTTGTCGCAGCCGTACTCCAGCTCGGCTAGTGAGGCGTCTTCGTCCATAGCGGTTGCTTCGCCGTTCTCTGGTTATCCCTCGGGAGGATTTATCAGCCGAACTCCTTCTACCTCTTCTATGCTTGGGCGTTCGATGAATTCGAATGGAATTGTTCGACGGAGATCCGGGTCTGAAGTTGAAGCAAGTGCTGCTAAGGCGTCCGCCGAGGTGTTTTCACCTCGGGGTATTCGTGTGAGTTCGAACTTGTCGAACTTTTGAATCATTTTTATAGCTCCTTCATATTTTACACCATATTCTTCACTGGTCTCAGCTCCTTTGCTCCCAAATGCCTCCAAAGCACCTGGTAAACACTCCAAATATGCAAGACTCACTTAGACCTGATGCAATTCCTATAAAACCTAAAACAAAGATAAAAGCTAGAAAATATATCTATTGTGCATGAATAAGAGTCAAAACAAGGAATAAAATGCATGCTAAATAAGGTAAAATTATGAGAATATCAATGTTCATCTCTCTATTTGATTTGTCGAGACCTTGTAACAGCTGCTGAACATTTTGTTCAACCTTCATTCATCTGGTTGCTTAGATAAGAGATGGTTGCCTCTAGTGAGCTGGTCTGCGCAGGTTGAAGGTTGAATGGTGGTCTTTGTTGAAAGTTTCCTCCTTCATATTTCCCATTTTGGAACTTTTTGGAAATTTCTTTGCTGCTGCGGATAAGACTGGTTCTGAGGGTTCTCTGTCCCTTGATTTCGGTATGAGAGATTGTTGAAGTTTGGATTTCTAAAGTTGTTGTTGAAGCCATTGTTGAAGTGACTTTTGTATGAACCTTGTGCTCCCACGAAATTGACCTTCTCTTCTTGAGCATATGCGAAATTTTGATCATCCTCATAGCTTCCATAATCTTTGTTACCTACAGAAGTTTCACAAGCATGTGCATTCTTATTTTGAAAATTAAGAAGTTGACTTACCATGCTTTTTAGCTCAGCAATCTTCCTTGACTCATGACTAATGATGGTATTCTTTGATCTATCATAGTTAGGGCAGTTGTTGCTGTTGGATGCAGCAAAGATTCTCGATGAGTGCTCTTCCTTGTGTCACCGTCTTGGAACTAAAAACTCCATCACTAGCTGTGTCAAGAAATAGTTGATACTTCTGCTGAAGTCCTCTGTAGAAAGTGTTTGATAACACCGTATTTTGACCATTTTTATGGATCATTTTTAAATACTTTTTCAATGTTTTTTTTAAGTATATTTATTATGGTTTTCTAGTATATGTAGTTTCAAGACTCTTTTCAAGAAACTTAGGAAAAAGCTTAGCAAAATGGATAGAAGACCAGATTTTCAGCTCAGAGTCAACCTGTCAAAAGTTCACCCTCAAATGAAGACCTTCTCACCGTGTGATACAGCTCAAATTTGGAGACCTTAAAGATGGAACACTAGCTTTCCAGCACACTTGACACTAAGACGATCCAACGGTTCAATTAAAAGTTCCGTGAAGAGAAAAATGTTCCGTCAACCAGCCGGCAAGCAATCCTGACCGCGGCTAGCACCCAGTTTACACAGGTCACGTCTCTTCCAACCGCGGAAATCGATTCCTTCATTTGGAGAAACCCTAAGTAACGTCCAGAAATAAATTGATCACTATAAATATATGTTTTAGTAACCCTAGACGAGAGAGAGATATATGTTATTATACTCTTTTATGTTTTAGAATACATTTTAAGTTTTTAGTTGTTTAGGGAGATAGAGATCTATCTCTTGAACCCTCTTTGTAAGAACTCGATTTCAGTACAGCTTTTCATTACTATGTTTTTACTTTTTTAATCATGTTTGAGTAGTTCTATTGTTTGGTTTAAAGGATTTTCGATGGGGAACCATATATGTTCGATGAGGATTCCATTAGCTATTAAAGCCAAATCCTAGAACCTTTTCTTCTAAACTTATTTTTAATGCATGGGAGTAGCGTCATGAGCTATAATCTGATTCAGGTTCATAGTGTTGCGAATATTTTCATTAGGAGCAAGATCTAGTTTGAGAAGAGCAATTCTGCCATAAGAGTGGAAACCTACCTATGAATGAGCTGTGAATATTGACGAGTCTTAAGCAAGCTTGCATCTTTTATCCTTCCAGGTCCAGAGTGGAAACCTACTGGTAAGGGTTGCGAGAGATAGTTGGTTATGATTACGAGAGTGTTGTAGTCATACATTCGTGACTCGAGTTTTAAAACTTTTAGCTAAGATATTTTAAATTACTTTTAGCTATGTTTTGAATCGTTCATCCCCGGAGATATATTCCCTGAAAACCCAACATCTCGTTTCTATTGTCTTACACCGATTTCATTTAAGCTTTTAGTCATTAGGTTATTTCTTTCATTCCCAGCCGATTTTCATTCGAGTTTTAGAATAGGTTTTCTTTAGTTTTTCCAGCGGACTTTCTTAAGTCCTTTTCCTTTTCCCGTTTAGTTTAGAATTTACCTTTTAATTTTGACCAGTTCATAGACTTCCTTACTTCATATTTCTTTTAAGGCTTTTGCAGGAAAAGATCATCCTTCTCCTGTGAATTTGATCCTTAAGTACTACAATCGATTAGTTGTGCACTTGCGGCTTTATTGATTTCTATTAGGGTAAAACTTGTTCCCCGCACACCACATCAAATTTTTGGTGCCGTTGCCGGGGAAGGTAAGCGTTTTCTCTTCCGCAAAACTCTAAGAAAGGTTGGTAAATCGACTCTAAAACAAAATTTCTACTTATTCTCATCTTTTTGTTCTCTTTGTTTCAGTTTTCGATTCGAAATTCCTACTACGAGTAAGGTTTTTACAACACTCCTCAAGCCACCAGACGCAGAGAAGAGCAGTATATGCGCGATCTTCTCAACTCAGTTCGGAACCTTAATCTGAACCATCAGCTGTATAGACTCTGCGAGCCTCCTATGTACCGAGACGGTCCATATACGCCTCTTATGGTCAACCCTAGACCATATGTTCATCGCCTACCTCACCAAATCCTTCAGCAGAATGAGAACGTGCAGATCAGTAACTGTCTGGAGCAGCTTGAAGCCACAATCAAGCAGTTTATCGATGCTCAAGCCGTCTCTACTGCTGCCCTTCATGAGAGAATCGATGGTATATCAACTCTCTTCAACAAAAATTTTAAAGCCAACTCTGATCAGGTCAAGTCGGTAGAAGGATGAGCAAACAAGGATGCAGCCACCATTGCTGAGAGATTTGACGCCATGGAGGAAGAGCAAGCCAAACATACCTATGAGCTTCGCAACACTAAGAACAAGATCAGAGACCTTGACTTCAAGCTCGACGATGTGGACAATGCCCTCAATGAAGCCAAAAACGAGTCTTATGACTTCACAGTTGAAGTTTCAGAGAAGGTATATAAGGTCATGGATAAAACCAAAGAGCTTGACTCAACAAGAGACAAACTTATTTATGCACTTGATGAGGTTGAAGAGAAAGTTGAAGAGATTATGCAAGGACGTGGAGCAGAAGGTTCAGCACTTCGCACCAAAGATCTTTATCCAGGAAAAGAGTACACTGAGCCAGCAGACCCAGACCACTCAGAAGGCAAAGGAACAAGAAAATCAAGCAACTTACCTCGGAGACGCTTCTCCGCGGTCGCATCTCTCGTGACCACGTCCAAGAAGCAATCCACCGCGATCGTGATTGGTCTACCCGCGGTCCACAGTCATTTCTCCGCAGTCACCTCTCCTGCAGTCACGGCCAACCGTCAGATCGTCCAGAACCAACCTCGTTTGGTTAACACAAGCAACTGCTAGCCTGATACATGTCCTGGAGATGCTAGAACTCCCCCATTTCAGCAACTGATCTACTCTATCAGCACTCAGGAATCTCAAGATAAAGAAAAACCAGTAACTTGTAATATGGCTTTATCTTGTGAAGATGAGTATGAAGAACAATACTCTGAAGATAAGGAATATGGTCTGTTTATCGAAGATGCACAAGATACTCATCAGGAAGCAACTCACCTGGCCTTGAAGTGATAACTAGCAGCATATCTAGAGAGAAGGTCATCGAATTCAATAAATTTATTAAGACAATCCCTGCCCACCTGGAAGCTCTATTGTCTACAGGTTTTCTTTAGATACAGCAAAGAATCTAAAGAGAAAATCCAGACTTATTCATGAGAACCAGACACATAACAACTCTAGGATCCGCTGTCTACTCAATCCATCTCCAAAAACCCAAAGAATGCAGCTACTACACCAACAAGATCAGCAAAGAGAAGCTACATGAGTTCAACAATGTGGTTCGAAGCTTACCTGAAGGAATCACTTTTGCCAGAACCTGCAAAGACTACATGATCGGCCACTACTTTTGTGAGAGCAAGGAGTCCATTCCTGAGATAGAAGACTTGTTCATTCATGCCAAACAAGAGAATCCTATTCGAACACTGCATAAAATTGAAGAAAAAGGTCAATTTGTTATCTTTTGTTCCATTAGAGGTAAAAGATTTAACCATGTTCTTTGTGATTCTGGAGCTTGTCTCAACATGATGTCCAAAGCAACTGCTTTGAGGTTTGGTATTAGGCATCTGCGCAGGACTAAAACAAAGATAAGAGTAGCTGACGAATCCAGTGCCATACCTAAAGGAGTAGCTTATGACATTCCTTTGAGGATAAGAGACTGCATTGTTCCTGCCAATTTTTACATTGTCAAGACCAAAGATGATTTACATCCGGTCATTCTTGGGTGGTCTTTCTGAGCAACTGCCGGAGCCATCATGGATTGGCCAAATCAGATGATCTCATTGGCTAATGTCGACAAGGACAACTTCTTTAATGTTGTTCCTTTTAACAGCAAAGCAGGAAAACGTCCTGTAACAGAGGTGTGTGAAGCATAACTTTGGAGGACAAAGAACCTGCTTGGCAAAACAAGGAGATTTCAAAAAACGGTTGTCTTAGGACAAGGTTTTCATCAGACTAAGCCACTTCCTACACCAAGTCAAGCTAGACGACTTAAACCAGAAGCACTTAATGGGAGATAAACCATTTCGGTATTGTTTTCTTTAGGATTCTTTTTCTGTTGATATTTTTCTTTTTTTTCTTAGTTTCAGGTATTTCTTAAAAATAAAAAAACCAAAAAATAAAAAAATCCAAAAAACCAAAAAAATGGATTGGTTCCAGACTGGTCGGTCCACCAGGAACCAAGGAGAAGCAGAAATATGCCGCATTTAAGCCTTTGCGGTCACATAAATTTGGACCGCAGCCAACCCTACCTCGACCACGGTCCCGTACTCGTGACTACGGCCAAACATGTCCCACCCGCGGTCGCGTGAGCCCGGACCACGACCACTGGTCGTTCAAATGACCTCCGACCCAATTTCACCCATTCCACCTCACCATGACTCATTCCACCTCATACACAACTCCCCACCACTTCCCATCACCATTTAGCATCTTCCCGATCTGATCTAGTTCATTTCCGACAGCATCCCGGATCCAGGTAAGTTCTCTTTAGCTTACCTTTTTCAGTATATCTATGCATTTTTTTATCATCCAATCTCGACTTCTTTCACACTGTGGATAGTGTGATTTAAGTCTGGGAGAGGATTTCATCCTTTTCTAACCACTTTTCTTTCAAAAGTCTTGCATTATCTACATTTCTCGCATTTTCCTTAAAAAATTTCAAAATCGGTTTCCAAACAAAATACATTATAAAGGGAATGGTGAACATAAATCGATGATCGTTGACTGTGTGCTTTTAGACTATTCCTAGTGACATGGTCATTCGTGATTTAGGAGTAGACTAGATGGTAGCTAAGCACATTTGAAACAAAGTACCTTAGAAGACTTTGAATAATTTTGATTTAGATGAAGGAATACACTAGCTCTGTTTTATACTTAATTGACTTAATTTTCTCATTGAAGCATTAGATCAGGGAAATGAATCATACATTCATGACTCCTTTATCCTTTTACCACCATTTGTTGATCCTGAATGGCTAGTTCATCTTTAGCTAGTTCTTCAGCTAACCTAACATCTTTCAAACCACATGCATTCTTGTTTTTCATTGTCCTATATGCAGACATGGTAAAAGATTTAACCATATTCTTTGTGATTTTGGAGCTTGTCTCAACATGATGTCCAAAGCAACTGCTTTGGGGTTTGGTATTAGGCATCTGTGCAGGACTAGAATAAAGATAAGCGTAGCTGATGAATCCAGTGCCACACCTAAAAGAGTAGCTTATGACATTCCTTTGAGGATAAGAGACTGCATTGTTCCTGCCAATTTTTACATTGTCAAGACCAAAGATGATTCACATCCGATCATTTTTGGGTGGTCTTTCTTAGCAACTGCCGGAGCCATCATAGATTGGCCAAATCAGATGATCTCATTTGATAATGTCGACAAGGACAACTTCTTTAATGTTGTTCCTTTTAACTGCAAAGCAGGAAAACGTCCTGCAACAGAGGTGTGTGAAGTAGAACTTTGGAGTGACAAGAACCAGCTTGGCAAAACAAGGAGATTTAAAAAGAGGTTGTCTTAGGACAAGGTTTTCATCAGACTAAGCCACTTCCTACACCAAGTCGAGCTAGACGACTTAAACCAGAAGCGCTTAATGGGAGACAACCCATTTCGGTATTGTTTTCTTTAGGATTTTCTCTTTTTTTTTTCTATTGATCTTTTTTTTCTTCTTAGTTTCAGGTATTTCTTAAAAATAAAAAAGCCAAAAAATCAAAAAATCCAAAAAACCAAAAAAAAAGCATTGGTTCAAGACTGGTCGGCCCACCGGGAACCGATGAGAAGCAGAAATATGCCGCATTTAAGCTCTTGCGGTCACATAAATTCGGTTCGCAGCCAACCCTACCTCGACCATGGTTCTGTACTCCTGATTATGGCCAAACATGTCCTACCTGCGGTCGCGTGAGCCCGGACCACGACCACTGGTCGTTCAAACGACCTCCGACCCAATTTCACCCATTCCACCTCACCATGACTCATTCCACCTCATACACAACTCCCCACCACTTCCCATCACCATTAAGCATCTTCCCGATCTGATCTAGTTCATTTCCGACAGCATCCCAAATCCAAGTAAGTTCTCTTTAGCTTATCTTTTTCAATATATCTATGCATTTTTCTCATCCAATCTCGACTTCTTTCACACTGAGGACAGTGTGATCTAAGTCTGGGAGAGGATTTCATCCCTTTCTAACCACTTTTCTTTCATGAGTATTGCATTATCTACATTTTTCGCATTTTCCTTAAAAAATTTCAAAATCGGTTTTCAAACAAAATACGTTTTAAAGGGAATGATGAACATAAATCGATGATAGTTGACTGTGTGCTTTTAGACTATTCCTAGTAACATGCTCATTTGTGATTTAGGATAGACTAGACGGTAGCCAAGCACATTTGAAACGTAGTACCCTAGAGTACTTTGAATGATTTCGATTTAGATGAAGGAATACACTAGCTCTGTTTTATATGTACTTAATTGACTTAATTTTCTCATTGAAGCATTAGATCAGGGAAACGAATCATACATTCAGGACTCCTTTATCCTTTACCAGCCTTTGTTGATCCTGAATGGCTAGTTCGTCTTTAGCTAGTTATCCAGCTAACCTAACATCTTTCAAACCACATGCATTCTTGTTTTTCATTGTCCTATATGAAGATATGTGCGAAAACGTCGGAGAGAAAGAGGATCAATGCGGTTTTCAGTCACTGAAGACTGAGATCTGCGGTTTAACCGGAATGATTCAACAAAGGAGAAAACTTAGTTTGCCTCAGAAAAATCACAATTGGTAAATTTTTCGTCCCTTAGACTCTCTTTCTCAATAAAAGGTTGTTTCCCCTTTTTTAAAAAAAAGGAAAAAACTACAAAAAAGAAAAATAAGGAGGGAAAAGAAACAAAAATTTAGAGAGTCTAGGAGGATCGAATTTTATCCTTGAGGCAGTCTTTAGTTCGATTATTTGGAGTTTTGGAGATCATCTTTCTGATTTTCGGAAAAGATCTAAGTCTGGGGGAACAGCTGTTTTCCACAAAGGAGGAAGGATTATGCAACAACATTTGGCAAGGAGAAGTGACTGAAAATTACGGAAATCAACAGGTCCACTCTCTCTTGCGGTTTTGCATAATATCTTGCATCCTCTAGATCTTCAGGTAACCCAAAATTCTTTAAATCCACTTAAACAGTCCTTAATACCAAACAGCGACTACCCTAAATGATGTCTTTGATGAGAATTCACTATTGCACTTATTGAATGTAGAGGGCTAGTTGACTGGAACGAGATTTATATTGTATAAGTTTAGCATGACAAAAAAGTGGACTAGTATCTTTTGTGTATTGGTGAGAGTTTTCTAGATTAAGTTGCGATTGTTGTACAATTAATGGTCATAGGTTAGAAGTTCATGTCTCTGAGATTTGTGAATTTCCTATTTTTGTTTTCACTTCACCTGATTTGATTTTTGCTTTGTTTGAGGACAAAAAAAGGTTTAAGTCTGGGGGAGTTGATAACACCGTATTTTGACCACTTTTATGGATCGTTTTTAAATAATTTTCAATGCGTGTTATTTCTTTTACGTGTTTTTATTATGATTTTCTAGTATTTGTAGTTTCAAGACTCTTTTCAGGAACTTAGGAAAAAAGCTTAGCAAAATGGATAAAAGACCAGATTTCAGTTCATAGTCAAACCGTCAGAAGTTCACCCTCAAATGAAGACCTCTTCTCACTGTCTGATCCAGCTCAAATTTGGAGACCTTAAAGATATAACAAACAGCTTTCCAGCATACTTGACACCAAGACAATCCAACGGTTAAATCAAAATTACGCGAAGCAAGATGTCTCGTCAACCAGCCGGCAAGAAATCTTGACTGCGGCCAGCACCTAGTTTATACCGGTCACATCTCTTCTGACCGTGGAGATTTTTCTGTTTAACCCAGAAGCCCATTTCCAAGCCCAAATCGATTCCTTCATTTGGAGAAACCCTAAGTGACGTACAGAAATGACTTGAGCACTATAAATACATGTTTTAGGTACCCTAGACGAGCGAGACATATATTCTTTTATACTCTGTTATGTTTTAGAATACATTTTAAGTTTTTAGTTGTTTAGGGAGATAGAGATCTATCTTTGGAACCCTCTTTGTTTTTCCTTCATCTTGATTTCAGTACAGCTTTTCATTACTATGTTTTCGCTTTCATTAATCATGTCTGAGTAGTTCTATTGTTGGGTTTAAGGGATTTTTAATGGAACCATATATGTCCGATGAGGATTCCATTAGCTATTAAAGCCGAATCCTAGAACTTTTTCTTCTCAACTTATTTTTAATTCATGGGAGTAGCGTCATGAACTACAATCTGATTTAGGTTTGTAGTGTTGTGAAAGTTTTCATTTGGAGTCAGATCTAGTTTGAGAAGAGCAATTTTGCCATAGGAGTGGAAACCTACTTATGGGTGAGCTGTGAATGTTGACGAGTCTTAAGCAAGCTTGCATCTTTTCTCTTCCAGGGGCAGACTGGAAATCTACTGGTCAGGGTTGCGAGAGATAGTTGGTTATGATCACAAGAGTGACTCGAGTGATATTTTAAATTATGTTTTAGCAATGTTTTGAATCGTTTATCCCTGGAGATAAATTCCCTGAAAACCCAACATCTTGTTTTTATTGTCTTACACCGATTTTCAGTTAAGCTTTTAGTCATTAGGTTATTTCTTTCATTCCCAGCCAATTTTCATTCGAGTTTTAGAATAGTTTTTCTTTAGTTTTTCCAGCCGATTTTCTTAAGTACTTTTCTTTTCCCGTTTAGTTTAGAATTTACGTGTTAGTGACAACCCAAAACCCCTTTAAATTTCGAGCAGTTCTATATATCCTTACTTTATATTTCCTTTAAAGGCTTTTGCAGGAAAAGATCTTCCTTCCTTGTGGATTTGATCCCTAAGTACTACAATCGATTAGCTGTTCACTTGCGGCTTTATTGATTTCTATTAGGGTAAAACTTGTTCCCCAGCAAACCACATCAGTGCTTAGCAGATTTGCTCCAGAGAAACCATGAAGAGAGCATTCTCTCTCATACTCATTAAATCGCTTCCATGCCTCGAAGAAAGACTCTACGGGGCCTTATTGGAAACTTTGGATCTTGTTTCTCAGCTGATTTGATCTCGACTTGGTGTAGAAATGGTTCAGAAAATCGGAATTGCATTCTTCCCATGAAGTAATAGAACCAGAAGGGACAGACTTCAACCATCTAAAAGCTTTATCACTTAAGGAGAAAAAAAAAGAAGCTTACCACATAATCTGCAGAACCTTGATTGGTTCTCACCATGCTGCAGATTACTTCAAAAGTATCTATATGAACCATAAGATATTATATAAAGACTCCATGGAACTGGTTTTGCTTCACCAAAGTGACAATCTGAGGTTTAATCTCAAAGTCACCTCTTGCTGGTTGAGAAACTTGAATAGCAGATCTGTTTTGAAAGTGTTGGTGAGGAGCATCAAAGTCAGCAATAAGCCTATTGCGGGCTTGTCTTCTCGCAGGGTTGACAAGTTGTATAGGTCGATTAGCATCTCTCCCATCATTCATTTTCTCTTCATTATTGGCCTGGTCTTGTCTCCTTTGGTTTTGAGGAGCACATCTAGGGACTTGGTTTCCCTCTCCATCAAGCAATAACTGAGCATCTGATCTATGAAAAGCCTCTCGGTCCTCCTCATGAACAGAAGCACAATCATCATCTCCATCATGATCAACTTGATCACGGTTTAAAAGATCTTCCCGATGGGCGTTTGGATCAGCCATCTTGAGCGTTATTTTGAGTCTTCTGATCTATAATATAAGGAATTTAGATAAGGATTTTCCAATGATTCTGGAACTAGAATAGACACAGGTAAGATTAGCCAACTGTCATCACTCTAATCACCTAATTACTCAAACTCAAACTCGAGAAGTAGCTTTCGTCTCTTTCGGCGAGAGATATCATGCATTAACTAAACATAATTCATCTCCACTCACGCCCCATCCGTAGGTAGCTTTTGTCTCCTACGACGGTTATGTCCATAAGATCTAGATCAGGTAATCTATGAGGTCCCTTTTGATGACCCCTTTACCTAATAAGGTAACTACTCAGATATAGCTCAGCTTTACATCATCATTGGTTTTGAAATATAAAAACAGTAAAGTAAAACATAAAGGCTGAAGAAAAGCATCTCTTATTGAAGACAGAGTTGACGAGAAAGCCTTCTACAAAAGCATAAAAGTAAAACTTAAAACCTAAAAATGAGTACTCTATCTAAAGCATGAAAGAGACTAAGTTGTAGACGACCTAAAAACTATGTATTTACAGTCTCCTCTCTTCTCTGGGCGTTGATAGACAAAACGTTTTGGGTCTTAGGGCTATCAATCCCCTTTTCAAAGTAGCACAAAAGAGGTTGTCAATCCAAGAATGTGGTGATAGACACTAAGCTATGTGATCAGTTTCTCAATTCAAGTAAGCAAGTAAGGGTTTTGATTGATTAATGACAACTAAGAACTTAAATCAAGATAAAAGACTAAAGAAATGATCAAACAAAAACTAAGCAAACAACAAGTGATATGAATATGAGATGATGGAAGCATGAGATTCTAGACATGATAGTTGGCTAGGGTGCTTTGGTGCTAAACTAGAAATGCTAATGACAATGATGAGACATGATTCAAATGATTAAGAACTCTAATCTAGATTAATCCTCTCATGAAGGCATTAACCTCTACACTAATCCATTTTCAAACCAAATCATCATTTGTGAAATATGAATCAATGAGCATTAAGAAACAGTTCTAAAAGATCATTCAAGCAAATAACAAGACATCATCATGCAGCAAATGCTTAAACCTCTAATACAGCTCTTTCAGGAATTTCATCAAACACTTGTAGTGCATGAAATTCCCAGAATCTAGATCACAAGTGATGTGCAAGGATCTAGCCTAGAGAACAGCTGTTTAGAGAAATGAATCAATGAATCTAGCCCTAAGCACTCCTAATCTAACACTTTAGCACCCTAACTTACACATCTAGAACCTCATTAAGCTAAACTACTCACTAATCATACTAATATCTCTTAAACCTTTGCAAGTTGAGAAGATTGGCATGATTAATGATTAGAAATGGAGATGGAGAAAATGGATGATGATGGGTTTGCAGCTTTAAACACAGAAATCTCTCAATCTCTCTGATTAAAACTCACAAAAGGGATGGAAGATGAAGATGGAAATGATAGATAATGATGGATTTCAGCTTTAAACCCTAATTACTCTCTTGATTCAAACCCAGAAAATGAATATCTCTCTTACAAAGTTTAGGTTTTTCACAAAGAGGCAAAGAGAATAAAGCTTAGTCTGCTTGATAATGCCTAAAACATATATATATATAGGTAGGGTTTCTTGCTGGGCCAACCTAGGACAAACTAGGTTTTGGCCCCAAAAAGGCCCACAAAAACGTCATGGAGCGAGAATGTATCGAGGTGATTTTGGCCGGTGCAGGACGTCAATATTTCTTTGGCAATCTGTGGCTGGTTACACCGAGACACTACACCGGCTGAACTCACCTCGGTGCGGCGTTAAGGACAGCTTCAGGGGATCAATACCAAGCAGGATTCAGTCGGTGCAGCATCTCGATAATTCTTCGGCAATTTGGCTTCCAAAAGCGAGCCAAAAACGTCAAGGTTCCAAGGTAATATCAACCAGATTTTAATTTGGTCGGTATTCCTTCTCAATATGAATATAGACCGCTTGCACCAAATCCTTCATAACTCCTTGCTCACTGGTCCGAACTCGATCTTCCAACTCCACGAATCAGATGACGTCCTTAGCTCCACGTTTGGTGAAGGGCTCAACCCCGTATGACATCGGAAAATCCCCCGTGTCGTCGGTTATTTGAGGCGCATCGCGTAAGTCCTGATCAGATCGCGAGACATATGTTCTTTCCGATGGCAATATCTCCCAGTTCACGGCTCCAAATAGTCTGATTCTAAGTGTTACGAAAACTAGACTCATTCCTTGTGATTCTTGATGAAGACACCGGAGACTGAATCGCAGTAAAAGCCATTCGTCTCACGCGATCAAAGTAGAGGTCTTGTCGGCACCAAACCATCTGTCCGAGTTGCTGTACACAGGTGAGGGTTCCTCCATGATCCCAGCTCCAAGTTGCTCCCAAAAGCCTCCAAATGACCTGAGAATACTCAAAAAATGCAGGACACTCTAGGACCTAATGCAATTCTTAAACAAAGCTAGAACCAAAGACAAACTCTAATAAAAATAGCTAAATGTATGCATGAGACTCAATATTTGGACAAAAATGCAATCCTAAACATGACAAAATGTGAGTATATCAACTCCCCCACACTTGTCCTTTTCTTGTCCTCAAGCAAACAAGAACAAATGAGAGAGAGAGGTTGAATGCATGGGAGTTCATATTTCTTTAAAGAGAGATGATCATTAAAAGAATTCAAAGCAATTCGAACTGGTTTACTCATAAAAATTAGCCATACTTGTCACCAAATGAACCAAACTCAAGCACCAACCTTCACAAGCATTCCTAACCTCAACCTTTTTAAATTCATTTAAAGTTTCAAGTGGATCATGTTCATGCAAATCAAGTGAATTCATTTGGCTTGAGACTGGGTTTTGAGATTAAAATGATCTCAATCAAGTAACTGGTATTCCATGCAAGGGGATCACTCAAAAATTAGTAGAATTAAGTAAAATGCTAAGGGTAAAAAGCAATGGATGCATACAAAGATAGAACTGCATCTACCCCACACCCAAAATGCTTTTCACACTCAACTTTAAACCTCTCAAGACTCTTTCTCTAGTCTACTCACCCCAAATGGCATTTTGTCTTTGACACTCAATCAGCTCACATTACTCTCTTCATTTCATCTCTTAGGGGAATGCTTTCTTTAACAACCACTTAGTGAGTTTCTTTTCTTTAACACACAAGCTCTTCCTTAATCCAGCCTCTTTTTGAATCATTTTTTTTCTTTTCATGAGACTCTTTTCATTTCAACACATGAGCTTTACATTTCAGCACACACTCACTTTCTTTCATTTAAGCATTCATTCCCCTAACCAATCCGGTTCTTTCCACTTTCATCACTCAGATATTTTTTTCTTTTCAGCTCACACACTCAAAACCAATGCTCTCACTTTCACCTAAACCTAGACTAGCCCTTGATGTTGGACTAGTGTCTACATGCAGCACTATCTTTGTCGCTCTAAACCCCACACTTTTTACCAAGTCTACTAGAAACAAGGCCTCACAAATCATGCTCACACAAAGGGTGTTTAGGCTTCAAAGAAAGGTTTGGCTAAAGGCAGGGAACTGTCTCAAGATGAGAGATCAGCTATTTGAGCTAGCAAGAGTGATTAAAAGGGTTAAGAAAGCTCAAATATGTATGTGGTACCCATGAATTCATAATGATGTGCACAAACATGATAATTAGATGTCAAATTCAAGGGTTTTCACTTAAGCAAGGTTGAGGCTATTCACAACTTGATTCAGCTAGCACAGAAGTATTGAGACACCAGTTCAAAGCATGGTTCACACTTGATGTCATACCAGTTTTGCAATGCTTTAAAGAACCAAACTCTTAAAATGATGCTCTCTTCAAGAAAAAATCTATCATTACTCCCATTTGCATATGATGCAACCTATATGAAAATGCAAACTAGACTCAACCTAAAATGTGAATGCAACTACATGAGCATTTTTTTGTGAAATTTTTTTCAGATTTTCATTTTTTTTTTTGGTTTTTATATGCACTTAGATGAATGCAAAATGAGACTCAAAGTGAAAAGGAAAATAAGAGCAGAATAAACATGATTAGTAAACACAAAACCCCTCCCCCACACTTAGATAACACAGTCCCTTGTGTTATAAAAGCATGAAGGAGAAGTGAAAAGCAAAATCACAAAATGCAAAGAGAAAATAAGCTAAGCTAGATGCATATTTACAAGGATGGAGTGTTACCTTCTCAAGGACTTAGAGATGGGGCTGGAGACCCCATGGAGTAGAAGGAATGCTGGCTTGGTCTGAGGGAGATCTCATGGCGTCCCTCTTGGCTCTGACCTCGTCCTCCTCTAACTCTGGTGATGAATGATCCTCTGGTCCGCAGATCCTAAGCATCTCGCCATTGTGTGAGCTTTCACCAACTTCTCCTTTTTGGAACCTCTCAAGATTGGCACTAAGCTTCTTAATCTTGGCTGCCATGCTCTTGACCGTGCTTCCCAACATCTTCACTGTCTCCACCAGCTTCTTAGTGTTCTTGTCTTGCCACTTGTTCCACCTTTGAAGGCTTTTGGTTCAGTAATGAGCAGCAACAATGGCTTCATTGGGCATCTGACCATCATAAGAGTCAAAGAAGTATCTATGACTCCCATACACTGGGTCTGGCAACAAGGGCTCCTCCTGAACCGGTTCCTGGTCTCCATTATAATCAGTAACAGGCGCTTTCAGCTTCCCCAACTTCCTGATTGTTTTAATGGGAGGGTTGATCTCTGGATTGTAGTGCTGATCCTTGGTGACATGGAACCTGATGTTTCTTTGTTCAGAGAGTGAAGTGAGGGAAGGATTAGGCAGCAGCACTCTCATTTTCACTTTCTTATCAATGCTGAGGTTATAGGCAAAAGAATCACCCACAGAACCTTCAAGAAATGTAGTTTTGGCCAAATGAAGTGCATCCATTAACTTAAAACCGATTGGTTCATCATTCATCTGAACTCCAGCCCTCAGTAAAATAAGAGTGATCAGGCCTCCTATGCGCATAGAGGGTGCCTTCATTTTTGTGTCATGAGCCCGTTTCCTAATTGATAGAAGGTTCTTGACTAAAAGGGCAGCCATTGTTTGTTTGTGAGGATCACCGTTAAAGGTCATGCCACTGCTGAATTTAGGCATCAAGGGTTTAAGACCTTCTCCAATAAGCATCAACTCCTCATCATACACTGTTGAGTACTCTTTCTTTCCAAGGAAGGTGTGAGCTATGATCTTGTGTACCATCCTGAGCACTGGACTCCTGATACAAGCCGCCTTTGTTACACCAGCTGAATAATCGCCACTTCCTATTGCCCACCATAGCTGATCCAGGTTGGTTGCATAGAAGATCAACCTCTTTGCACACGTCCTTCCCTCAACAGTGAACCCAAAACATTCACTTATCTCCCTAAAGGTCATCTTATACCGCTCCTGTCCAATTTTGAATGCAATGGTTCCAAAACCATCTTCAAGCTGAGCTGGCCAATCTCTCTATAGAAATCAGCCTGTAGTGATGCAAGAAATTGGCAAGTCATCTCTTTGTAGGAAGGGTGAGGCGCTTCTATTAAGTTCCCAAGTCCAATGGATTGAAGCACTGCCTTTACATCTTCAAGAATACCAAGCTTCCCCAAGAGTTCAAGATCAGGGAAGTAGGTTCCTTCATGTGCAAGAGCTTGGAGTTTTCTGAGATAATCTGAGTAAGCTGGAGGTTTTGGCTTGGGCTTCTTCACCACCTTATTTTTCTTTTGTGGCACAACAGCTGGTGAACCCACATTGCTCTCTTCCTCACTAGATTCCACACTTGGGCTCCTCTCAAGTCTTTTCTGTTTCTTTGAAGCTCTTAAAGCCGCTGCTTTCCCTTTGTTTTTAGAACCAGCAGCAACCCCTTGAGACCGTTCCCCTGAACCAGAAGCAACTGCCTTGACATTTTCTCTCCTTGGTACTTTGGGCATCAAAACAGGGTTTCCTCTTGCCATGGTACCTGTTTCAACAATTTCTCAAACAAACAATGAGTTTCTAGAGAAATAATTCCTTGAAATTTCCAAAAATAATTTTTGCTTGTAATGAAATCAATGGAAACAATTCAAGCAAAATCACATTAAGCATTCCAAAGCAGCATCAAGAGATTCTCACTTCAAAATAATTTTCTAAAATCCAAATTTCAGCTCAAGAACAACAAGTTCTAAAGAGATTCTAAAATCAGGATTCAAGAAACAATTGGGCACAAGTGACCTCATTTCTAGCTACCCACAACCTAAACTCCAAGGTTGTAACTCAGTTTCAAGCAGTGCATTCTTAATTCCACAAAAATTTCTTCAAGAAAAATCAAGAAGAACAGCGATTTAGGGGTTTTGAACCTAAGAAGCAATTTAAGCAAAATGTACCTTGGAGCTGGGTTAACTGATGCAAGAAATCGAAATGGGGCAAAGAAATCTCCAGGAAAATCGATTAACAAGCAAGAAATCAAGCTTTTTGAGAGCAACAATGGTGTTTCTTCGCAAAAGTGGAGGAAAGAAAGAGAAAACCGATTTTCTGTGTGTGGACCAAGGCTGGAGGGTCTCTTTTCTGGCGTGGGAAACAGCTGGAAGTGGCTGGAATCTTTGACTTTGACTGAGCCACCCTTTGGACCGCTGGAAAATAGACTGCACCATGGTCATATCAACTTGATTTTGCTCGGTGTGGGAGGTCGGTGTGCTCTTAAGTTTCTTCCCTTTCTACACCGAGTTCTTGCACCAGGCAGAATCACCTCGGTGTGAGACAAGACTCGGCTTTTTCCTGCACTGCGCCAACCTCATTTTGCTCGGTGTACCTGGTCGATATTTTCTCGGCTTTTTGAACCTGTTTACACCGAGCAAATGCACCAAGGGGAACCAAGTCGACATGAATGCATTCCACAGCCGAGTTTTCATCTTTTCTCTTCTCCAATCCTTTCAAAACTGCACCTGGACCTTTCTAAAACCTTTACACACTTGAACAAAAGATTAAAACATCCTAAAAATACCAAAAAGAAAGCAAGAAAAGAGATTATATACATGGATAAGCTTGGGGTGTCTCCCAAGAGAACTTTTTTTAATGTCTCTATGTTTGACTTTGAAAACCTGTTTAACAGGCTGGTAGGTCATCAAGACGAATTGTAGAACCCTCCTCTCTTTTCTCAGAAACAAGGTAGTGTTTGACCCTTTGTCCATTTACCACAAAATCCTTTCCATCTTTCCCCTCCAACACCAATGCCCCATAGCTTCTAACTTCTAAAACCTTGAATGGTCCTGACCATCTTGATCTCAGCTTACCAGGGAAGAGCTTGAGCCTTGAGTTGAATAAAAGAACTAGATCTCCCACCTTAAACTCCCTCTTGAGAATTTTCTGATCTTGCAAGATCTTTGTCTTCTCCTTTTATATCCTTGCACTTTCAAAGGCATTGAGTCTGATCTCTTCAAGTTCATGCAACTGGAGCAGCCTCTTCTCTTGGGCTGTTTTAATATCAAAGTTCAACATTTTAACAGCTCAGAGAGCCTTGTACTCAAGCTCCACTGGTAGATGACAACTCTTCCCATACAACAGATTGAAAGGTGATTTTCCAATGGGAGTCTTGTAAGCAGTCCTATAGGCCCAAAGAGCATCATCCAACTTCTTGCTCCAGTCTTTCCTTGAGTTGCTCACTGTCCTTTCTAAGATGGCATTGATCTGTCTGTTTGAAACCTCTACTTGGCCACTGGTCTGAGGGTGATATGGGCTAGCTATCTTGTGCTTGACCCCATGCTTCCTTAGTAGTCCTTCTAGAGTCTTGTTCACAAAATGAGAACCTCCATCACTTATCACCACTCTAGGAACCCCAAACCTTGGAAAAATGGTGATTTTGAAGAGCTTGACCACCACTTTAGAGTCATTGGTTGGGGAAGCAACAACCTCAACCCATTTGGACACATAATCCACAGCAACAAGTATGTACTTATTCCCATAGGAGCTCACAAAAGGACCCATTAAGTCAATATTTTCACAAAATGCCTCGTTGTTTATTCGGCTCGGCATAACTTTCACAAAATGCCTTGTCGTTTATTCGGCTCGGCATAACTTTCACAAGTCGCCTCGCGTACAATCCTTTTCCTAAGGATATCTCATCAAACAGCACAGATTGCGCCACGCCTCGTCGTTAACAAAACGGCTCGGCATTATCTCTTATCTTGACACGCCTCGCCGTTAACAAAACGGCTCGGCATTATCTCTTATCTTGACACGCCTCGTCGCTAAACATAGCTCGGCACTACGTAAACACCACGTCGTTGAAAACAGCTCGGCGCTATCTTTGTCAAAGTAACCTCATCTTTTGAACAGCTCGGTAATTTCCTTCGAACAGCCCCGCCGAAGACGGCTCGGTTTAATGCGTCATCAAAGAACGGCTTGGCATTTTTATTCCCAAAACGCCTCACCTGGAATTGTTCCGCGACGGCTTAACCCGATAATTTACCCCATGGCTAGGAGCAATGAACCTCGTCACTCTCGTCTCCGAAATTGACGAGCTGGAGGCTAACTGTTGGGGTCAGTTTCACCCCAATCGGATAAAACCATCTCGAAAATGACCAAGTACCGGAGAAAACCAATTAGGCAAGAAGGAACAGCTGCCCGCCAGATATGAACCAAGACAACCCACGAAACAAGTGGGCCGAGCCGTGCTCACCAAGACGAGTGGGCCGAGTCGTGGAAAAGGATAGATAGGCCGAGCCGTGAGAACAACGAAGAGTGGGCCGAGCAGTGACGAGAAAATGGGCGAGCCGCGTATGAGAGAAGATGGGCCGAGCCGTACACCAGTGAAAATGGGCCGAGCCGTGCAAGAAGGAGAGTGGGCCGGAGCCGCTACCTTTCGAGATGGGCCGAACCGAAGTCTTGAAGAAAGAAAGCCCATAAAAACCCTAGGCGATGCTTAGAGGCGGTGGCCGCATGAAGCGATAAGGAAATGTTCCTAAAATCTCTCCCGAGATTCTTGGTTAGGCGGTTTAGAAAGTTAGTATAAATAGACAATGTTTGCAATTCATTCTGTAACTTTTCACAACTCGAGAGCAATAAGACCTAAACACTTTCACAGCAAACAAAACCTTCTTTTGATCTTACTGTTCTTGCGATTACCCTAGAAATTTCGGATCCCTTAGTTTTTCCTTACAAATTTTTGGTTGTGCGAGTTTTGGCTCACACAATTTGGCGCCGTCTGAGGGGAATCGAAACTTTCTTACTCTACAATCGACAAGACTTTAAGATCCGAAGAACATGGTGAGCAACACCCTCGACGATAACAACAACAACAACGATAACGACGCGGAGAAGGACGCCCCAGCATCAGGCACAACGACGGTGACGACCGAAACCCAAGAGGAGATGCGAAACATGATGGCTGCGTTGATGAAGAAGATCGACGAGCAGGACAAAAGAAACGAGGCGATTACAGAGAGGCTCGACGCAATGACGGCCGAGCGACGACACCCAACTTGGAGAGCCGGAATCTCCGACCTGATGGATGGAATCCGAAGACGCTTCGATTTCTCTACACCTGCAGAGGCCTCAGTGAGCAGCGCAAGAAACCCCATGGCTCCACCAATGTTTCTACCCTCGGCGAACAGACTCCCGCGGCAACCCGAGTCAACATGACCGAGCCGCCTCCATTCCGTCGGAACTCAAGGCGACGAGCCGGCGAAGATGAGAATGACGCGATCGACGTGGAGGCCTAACAGAACGATGGAACCACGAACTCGCAACAAAACGGCTCGGCTCGGCGAATAAGCCAAGAAGAGCTCGCCTCGGCACTAAACGGCGTCTAGACTGATTAAATCACCGATCAGGCTCGCGGCGACAACCCGACTGAAGAAGAAGAAAACCTCCAATGGATCGAGCAGGCGGAGCGCGAAGACGAGCCGAGGAGAGAAGAGCGGGAGCGACCTCCCTAGTCAAAGGGAATGACTCACGCACAAACCCTCGAAATCAAAAAACTGCGAGCCTCAATAGCTCGGACAGTAGCCGAGATACGCGCCATGAAGTCTCAAGTGCATAACACGATGAGTGCTGCGCCCGAGATCGATCAGATGCTTGAAGAAACCCAGAGAACACCATTCACGGCGAGAATCACGGAGGCTAGGATTCCCGAGCCCGGGAAGGTGAGAATCCCATTTTACGAAGGAACAACCGATCCGAAAGCACACATCACAGCGTTTTGGATAGCAATGAGACGAGCTTCCACAAAGAACGCTGCCAAACTGACCAAGCGGGAAGTAGATGCCGGATATTGCTTACTATTCGTGGAACATCTCAAGGGAGCCGCGCTCGAGTGGTTTTCAAGGCAGGAGCGCAATTCGATCGGCAGTTTCCAACAGCTCTCAGCCTTGTTCCTTAAACAATACTTGATGTTTATGGATAGAGGAACGTCTGATGCTGACCTGTGGACGCTATCCCAAGGACCGAACGAACCGCTTCGGGATTACCTGGCGAGGTTCAAGTCTCGAAGCTCTGAACTGGTCTTTGTGATACAAATCCGAATTCCGACGGGAAATGGCACTCAACGCGCCACAAACAATTCAAGATGCTTTGCATCGGTCATCAGACTTCTTCGTAAACGAGGAAGAGATGAAGAATTTGGACGAGCAGTACGAAGCAACGAAAGTAGCAATCCGAAGCTCGATTTTGACGCGCCCCTCGAAGAAAGGCAATCTATCAAACAACGCAACAACGCAGAGCTCGGACGAACCTAGAAGCAGAGGTGCTCACAACTACCAAGTAGGCACTGGACGCGGAAGAGGAGAGCCGTGCAACAACACTTGAGTAAGAAAGCCCACCAACTACGACGCAAAGGCATTCTGCGAGTATCACCAGACCTACGGGCATTCAACGGCACAATGCCGAACTCTAGGAGCAAAACTCGCAGCTAAGATGGCAGCGGGAAAGCTCTAGAACGCGGTTAACCTCAAAGACCTCGTCCCTAATGAACCAAAAGAAGGAGCCGAGCCGAGAGGCGCGGCAGAACCCGCAAATCCTCCCCGACGAGGCGATAACACCAAGCGCGACAGGAGAGGCGAACCCGAAGAGCGACCCGAGCCGAGGCAAAGGATCCACATGATCATGGGTGGATCTCAATATTACCAAGACACGGTGTCCTCCATCAAAGCTTATCAGCGTCGAGCCAAAGCGAAGGAAAATTGGACAGAACCGACCGACCTCCCGAATACAGTGATCTCCTTCGCCGAGGAGGAAACAGCAGGAATCGATATACCACACAACGATCCATTGGTGATCGAATTCACGATCAGGGATCACGATGTAGCGAGGGTGATCATCGATACTGGGAGCTCGGTAGACGTCATTTTCAGGGAAACGCTCAGAAAGATGGGAATCGATCTCTCCGAGGTGACGGCGATCCCCAAACCTATAACCGGATTTTCAAGAGAAACAACGATGACTATGGGAACAATTAGGCTCCCTGTGGTAGCTGGCGGAGTCACTAGGATCGTCGAATTCTGCGTCACCGATCACCCAGCAATCTACAATGTGATTATGGGAACTCCATGGATCAACGCGATGAGGGCGGTCCCTTCCACCTATCACCTCTGCCTCAGATTCCCGACTGCAGCAGGCATCAAAACGATCTGGGGAAATCAGAAGGAGTCGCGAATGTGCTGCCTAGCGGAGCACAAGCTGAAGAACCCTGTCACCGACGCACGAGCAGACATAGATTGCAAAAAGATGAAGACGGACCGAGAGCCTGCGAACGAGATCTCGAAACTCTTATAGCAATTACAGATCGCGGAGAGCCACGAAACGCGCGCCGAGTCGGTATGTGATGCAGTGGACTCGGTGTGCATAGATGAAGCGCGTCCAGAACGATGCGTCGAAATTGGAGCAAAACTAGAAGAGCCTCTGCGAAGCAAACTTCTTTCCCTCCTCAAAGAGAACATCAACACTTTTGCCTGGACAGCGGAAGATATACCGGGCATAAGCATCGACGTGACCTGCCACGAGCTGAACGTGGACCCAACCTTCAAACCTATCAAGCAAAAAAGAAGGAAACTCGGACCCGAACGAGCCAAAGCGGTTAACGACAAAGTGGAGAGATTGCTCAAAGTAGGATCAATCGCCGATGCCAAATATCCAGACTGTCTTGCGAATCCAGTGGTTGTGAAGAAGAAGAACGGAAAGTGGCGGGTCTGTGTAGATTTCACTGACCTCAACAAGGCGTGCCCAAAAGACAGCTTTCCTCTACGCACATCGACCGGCTCGTCGAAGCCACTGCGGGAAATAGGCTGTTAACATTTATGGACGCGTTCTCCGGCTACAACCAAATCCTGATGCATCCTGATGATCGGGAAAAGACGGCATTTATAACTGATCGTGGGATATACTGCTACAAAGTCGTGCCGTTCGGACTCAAGAACGCAGGGGCAACATATCAACGGCTCGTGAAGAGAAGGATCATATCGCGCACCTACAAGAATGCTTCGAGCAGTTGAACAAACACAACATGAAACTGAACCCGGCGAAGTGTAGATTTGCGGTCACCTTGGGGGAGTTTCTCTGCTATCTGGTAACTCACCGAGGCATTGAAGCGAATCCCAAACAGATCAAGGCATTAATCGAGATGCCCTCTCCAAGGACGAAGCGAGAAGTGCAAAGGCTTACAGGAAGGGTCGCTGCACTAAACAGGTTTATTTCCCGTTCCGCTGACAAGTGCCTGCCTTTCTACGACACCCTTCGGGGAAATAAGAAATTCGAGTGGGAGGAGCGATGCGAAGCAGCTTTCCATGAATTGAAGAGTTATCTGGCAAGCCTGCCAATCTTGGCGAAACCAGTTGAAGGAGAGCCTCTCTTCCTCTACATCGCCGTATATTCTACAACTGTGAGTGGGGTGCTTATCAGAGAAGAACGGTCCAAGCAAAAACCCATTTTCTACGTCAACAAGACACTGACCGACCCCGAGACCCACTACTCCCAGATCGAGAAAGTCGCCCTAGCCGTCGTAGTCTCGACACGCAAGCTGCGTCCGTATTTTCAATCACATTCGATTGTTGTGCTCGCTACACTTCCGCTGCGCTCGATCCTGCACAGCCCGAGCCAATCCGGTCGGCTTGCAAAGTGGGCCATAGAGTTGAGCGAGTACGACATCGAGTATCGGAACAGATCGTCTGCAAAGTCACTGGTGCTCGCAGATTTTCTCATCGAACTTCCAGCCGAAGCGACGAACGAGCCAACCCCAGACGAAGTATGGACGCTGCACGTCGACGGCTCGTCGTCTAAACACGGCTCGGGAATAGGAATTCGTCTCACCTCTCCCACCGGAGAAATATTGGAGCAGTCTTTTCGCCTGAACTTCCACGCCTCAAAAAACGAAGCAGAATACGAAGCGCTGATCGCCGGCATACAACTAGCACAGGGAATCGGAGTTCAAAAGATAAGAACCTTTTGCGATTCACAGCTTGTAGCGTGTCAATTCAACGGCGAATACGAGGCGAAGGACAGACGAATGGGAGCTTACCTCAAGGTGGTCAGAGAGTTGGTGCAAAAGTTCGACGAGTTCGAAATCATATGAATACCCCGAGGCGGAAACACCTCGGCTGACGCCTTGGCAGCACTTGCCTTGACTTCAGACCCGGATGTCTAACGGAAAATTCTAGTCTTATTCATCGAACGTCCTAGCATCAAAGAGGTAAAAGGAGTTCGGCTGATAAATCCTCCCGAGCAGGAACCAGAAAACGACGAAGCAGTCGCTATGGATGAAGACGCCTCACCAGCCGAGCTGGAGTACGGCTGCGACAAAGAATGGCTAGGAGCCATCCGAGTGTATATCGCCGATGGAGAAGTACCAACCAACAAGTGGGAAGCCCGCAAATTAAAAGCTCAGGCCGCGCGATATGTCCTCTTCGACGGCGAGTTGTTTAAATGGAGATTTTCAGGACCGCTCATGACGTGCGTCGAAGGACCGGAGGCAAGAAGGATCATGCACAAAGTACACAGCGCTCACGATCAAGATAAAATGGCACTGTTACTTTTGGCCTACGATGGTCAAGGACTGCGAGAAGCTTACGGCGAAGTGCGAGAAGTGTCAACGGCACGCACCAACTATTCACCAGCCTACCGAGCTGCTGTCATCGATCTCGTCACCTTTTCCTTTCATGAGATGGTCAATGGATATTGTCGGACCTCTACATCGATCAAGGCAAAAGCGCTTTTTGCTCGTCCTCACGGATTATTTTTCTAAGTGGGTCGAGGCCGATTCTTACGCGAGCATAAAGGATGCTCAAGTCGAACACTTCGTCTGGAAAAATATCATCTGCAGACACGGGGTCCCCTACGAGATAGTCACCTATAACGGATCCCAGTTCATCTCAACGCGTTTCGAAGCTTTCTGCGAGAAATAGAAAATCCGTTTGAGAAAATCTACGCCAAGGTATCCTCAGAGGAACGGACAAGCCGAAGCAGCCAACAAGACGATCCTAGACAGTCTAAAAAAGAGGCTCGACGCCAAGAAAGGACGATGGACAGATGCGTTCGAAGGAGTCCTTTGGTCGCATCGGACAACTCCGCGCCGAGCCACCGGAGAAACTCCATTCGCTCTAGTCTATGGAGCGGAATGCGTAATCCCCACCGAGGTGGATTTCCCAGGTATTCGACGAAGACTTCTGCCGGGACAAGAAGGCTTGAATCATTTAATGATGCTGGACGAACTCGATTTGGTCAACGAAAGGCGCGACCAGGCTCTAATCCGAATTCAGAACTACCAACAAGCAACGGCGAGATACTACAACAAAAATGTCCGTAGTCGAAGATTTAAAGGAGAGCTCGTCCTTCGAAAAGTTTTCCAAAACACTGCTGAGAAGAATGCAGGAAAGCTCGGAGCAAATTGGGAAGGTCCTTACAAGATTACAAAAGTAGTTCGCCCAAGAGTCTACGAACTTGCGACAGTAGCTGACGAAACAATTCCAAGATCATGGAATGCAATACACCTAAAGAGGTATTATCACTAAGGCTACAACACGGTTAACATGAACTACGGGACGGCTTGATCTCTGCAAAAGGGTACGTAGGCAGCCCGTCCTCGGACGGGTTCAGCTGTCCCCCCTCCTAAAAAGGGGGGGGGGAGTGGATACGTATACACATACCTTCATTTAACTCTACAATTTTAGCTCATCTACCGTCTCTAGGAACATTGCCACTTTGGCCAATTTTCTGTTCGTTTTAAACCAGCTACTTATTTCATGTTCACCTCGGAATTCTAATTCGTTCATTGTCGCTTCGGCTAGTTTCTCATTCGTTTTAAACCAGCTACTTATTTCATCTTCACCTCGGAATTCTAATTCGTTCATTGTCGCTTCGGCTAGTTTCTCATTCTTTTTAAATCAGCTACTTATTTCATGTTCGCCTCAGATTTTTAATTCATTCATTCATCACTTCGACAAGTTATCGTGACCTGATCGCCTCGGACTTTTACTTGTCGTTGTATCCACTTCGGCAAACTAAGTCTCCAAACACCTCGCCTCGTTGCTGGCCACAACGAGGCAACAGTCACAAAGTTCTCTAAATGGACTTTTACCACCTTTCCTAGGACGAGGGTGCAAGTCACATCCTCTATGGATTAAAATCAAGCGCGCTATACAAATTTCAGACCAAAAACGTATCGGTCGCCACGTTAAGTCGAGACTACATCGCTTTCTCTAAGACCGAAACGAACTCTTAACACCCGGCTAAACGCATTCACCCCCTCGGGAACGCCGGTCTATAATCAAACTTTGATATCGTCTCAGGACATAGACCTTGGCAACAAGAGATCCAAACTTAGCACTTTTTCTCTCTTTCCTAACTCAAACGCCTCGACACTAACGGTGGAAGGCACAAGGGAACTTTAGTTTCTTTTAAGAGCTACCTAAAACGAAGACGCTCCATATATCAACTCCCAGCTCAGGATTTATACTTAAAACAGAATCCTTAACAACTTGTCCCTTGGCCTGTTTTTCTATCGATCTTTGGTAAACAGTTCGGCCAGGGAAGCAATCGAAAGCATTCCCGACACAGATCGATAACGATAACTCGTTCCAAACAAACAGTTTTCGTCAAAAAAATTCAATCAAGAACAAACGCATCAAATCCAACAAAAAAACGACTAAGGAAAAGATAAATATAACCATAGCCAAATCAATAAGTCAGGTGGATAAAACCATCCAGGTATCAGTTACATAAAAAGTTTGAGAAACGGATAAAGTCATCCAAACCTTAAGTACAAAAACATATAAGACGGAAGATATAAGGGAAAGAGGAGAGGATCAAGCCGCGGCCTGCGTTCCACGCTCGGCAAGGAGGTTCGAAAGGGCCGGCGTACCCGCATTCGATCTTGTCGGATCTACGACACCCAAGTTGGCCGATGTCTCTTCGAGCGGCTCGTTACCAATACTAGTGTCTACAGAGACCGGCGACACGGGAGAGAAGACCAGCTCACCTCGGATCTCAGAGGCAATGCGCTCATACGCCTTGTCGTCCGCGTACTCGCTCTCCCAGCTCTTTAGTTTCGCCTCCTCGTCGTCGAGCGTTGGGGCGTCTGGTTTCCTCAGATCGGCAATCATCGCAAGGTTGCCCTTGATTTGCCCCAGCTCGTTCTCATCGGTTTGGTCTTCTCGAGCTTGGCCAAACCTTCCTCCACCTTGGCGAGGCGCTCCTGAAACATAGCCGTCAGCTCTCGTCTCGCTTCCTTCTTCGCACGCTTGACCTTGGCGTTAAACAAGGCATCCTTGGCCTCGATACGCCTTTTGAGCAACGCCACCTCGGCGCTTTTGGCTCTCCTAGCTTCCTCGAGGCTAATAACCGAGGCAGAAACCTTGTCGATATCGGCACGAAGAACTATCTTCTCCTCTTCTAGCCTCGACACCCTGGTCATCGCCTCGTCCAGCTTCCCCTTCGCCGCTGCGGTCTCGTTCCGAGCCTCGTCCAGGTGACGTTCGACCTTGGACAGGTCCGCCTCGTATTCAGCCATCAGCTCGTTGATGGCCGCTACAAACTGCAAAGAATAATACGCGTTAAACACTTAGTGAGAATTTGATATAATAAGGAGAGCAAACAGAACATACCTTGGTACCGCGCTGTGCCATCGCGCCATACGACCTCGGTCTCCTCAGCTTCTTAGGAGGAGGAAGACGCGTGTTCGCATTGTTAACACGTGCAAACATTATTGCCGAGGCGTCAGGGTCGTCGACGACCAGTTTGCGTGCAGCGTGATCACCAAGAGCCTGCATGCGCTTCTTCTTGGCCAGCTCGTCCTTTTGGATAGCTACGCCCTTCCCCTTATCAGCGGTCGAACGTTTTCGGCCAGAATCATGCTTCTATAAAGCCGAAGTTGGGGGCCTCGATGACTTCGGAAGAGCCAGAATAGCGGAGTTTGAAGGAGTTTTACTCCGCGCCGCAGAGTCATCTTTGGGCGCCTCGGGAATAATTTTGCCCGGTTCCACCTCGGGCGCTGCTTCTTTCTCGGTCGCCTCGGCAACGTTTGCCTCTGCGGCTCGGACCGTGCTTTCACCTTCACGGCTCGGCGGATCGGCCTGAGGGACAGCCTCGGTCTCTATTTGAGCCGCCTCAGCTCCTCGTCTCGCAGCTTCTTCTTCTTCGCGCCTTTTCTTGTCTCTAAGAGTAATGATCACCATTTTCTCCCTTGTGTCTAGTGAGGAATTTGAAGACGAAGAGCTAACAGGAACTCCGGCAAGAATGGCTCGTGCTCTTTCCACTCTCTCGAATGTAAACTGCTTCCTCCAATTAACTCTCCGAGCCGCAAGATAATCTCGGACAACAAAGAGGTCGTCGGAATTAAGGGAAGAATGTTCCGAACTGCAAAAACAACACAAAAAAATTCAGTAAAGGAAGATTATACGATAATAGCTCTGAGCCGAGGCAAAGCTTCGGATCGGCTACCAAGTGGTCCCTAAGCGGTCTTGGTTTTTTGAACGTAATCCTCGCCGATTGATGCCTCGTTCACCAAGACATAGAAGAAGCGCTCGGTCGAAAACTGATCCTTGCTTGGAAAACCTCCTATGATCCGGCGGTTAGACTTGTTGGAGATGTAAAATCTGTCTCCTTTCGGAGCTTTTCTGATCTCCAACAAGTTTAGCAGGTGATTCAGTTCAATATCGAGCCCGCATTCAAAACTTCGAACCAGAATATCAATCATGTGCCGCAGACCCCTCGGCTTGATCTGCTCGATTGAGATCTCATGTTTCCAGAGGTACTCAAGGATAACTCCGGGGATCGGGAACCAGAGAAAACAAAGCTCAAAGAACGCCTCGAACAGAGTAAAGTGATTCTCAGGAGGTTTGTCGGCTCGGTCATTCTTCTCTGTAAGGACGAACTCTACCGCCTCGGATAACCCGAAACGACATCTCAACGCCTCGAGTGAGTCAGGGGAGGAGAGCGTAGAGCCGGGCGGGTCAGGTTTTTGTCTTTTCACTCGCTTCCCTCGCCCAGATGAAGAAGCACCTCGGGATCCCATGAGACGTTTTAATTCACGCTTCACCTCGAACAGATCAAAGGGAAACGCTTCCTCCTCGGCTGTCACTGCGGCATAATTAACATCTTCGTGAGCGGGACCCTGTGGGCGGCTCGTCAAAACCGACGGCTCGTCATCTGGAGAGCGAGCGCCCGACGGACTTGAGCGATTCGACGCCTTGTCGCTTTCGGATAAACGGTTGGAAGGGCTCGGCGAGATAGACGCCTCGAAGGATCCTGTTACACCTTTCACCTCGGCGTATGCACGGCTCGGCTCGTAGTTAAAGAGTGAATCTAATGAATCGTTGGAATGGTTTGACATGATTTACAGTTGGAACGGAAAATACAATTCTACGCGGCTAACTTTCGTCGGAAAAAGATCTGAGGCGGCGGAGACCTCGGAACCCTAGCCGGAAAATAAATAAACTAGAGAGAGAAAGAAGAGAGAAGGGAGAGCTACCTTTTAGTGAAAACGAATGGATCTGAAGATTATGAGAAGGAACGAAGGAGCTCACCTATTTATAGGAAAACCAAAGCGCGTGAAGTCCGCGTGGACCTCGGGATGGTGCAAAGGTGTTCAATGGGGGCGCGTGAAGTCACATCCTCTATGGATTAAAATCAAGCGCGCTATACAAAGTTCAGACCAAAAACGTATTGGTCGCCACGGTTCGTCATCGCACACGAGATTGTAAGTCGAGACTACATCGCTTTCTCTAAGACCGAAACGAACTCTTAACACCCGGCTAAACGCATTCACCCCCTCGGGAACGCCGGTCTATAATCAAACTTTGATATCGTCTCAGGACGTAGACCTTGGCAACAAGAGATCCAAACTTAGCACTTTTTCTCTCTTTCCTAACTCAAACGCCTCGACACTAACGGTGGAAGGCACAAGGGAACTTTAGTTTCTTTTAAGAGCTACCTAAAACGAAGACGCTCCACAAATCAACTCCCAGCTCGAGATTTATACTTAAAACAGAATCCTTAACAACTTGTCCCTTGGCCTGTTTTTCTATCGATCTTTCGTAAACAGTTCGGCCAGGGAAGCAATCGAAAGCATTCCCGACACAGCTCGATAACGATAACTCGTTCCAAACAAACAGTTTTCGTCAAAAAAATTCAATCAAGAACAAACGCATCAAATCCAACAAAAAAACGACTAAGGAAAAGATAAATATAACCATAGCCAAATCAATAAGTCAGGTGGATAAAGTCATCCAGGTATCAGTTACATAAAAAGTTTGAGAAACGGATAAAGTCATCCAAACCTTAAGTACAAAAACATATAAGACGGAAGATATAAGGGAAGGAGGAGAGGATCAAGCCGCGGCCTGCGTTCCACGCTCGGCAAGGAGGTTCGAAAGGGCCGGCGTACCCGCATTCGATCTTGTCGGATCTACGACACCCAAGTTGGCCGCTGTCTCTTCGAGCGGCTCGTTACCAATACTAGTGTCTACAGAGACCGGTGACACGGGCGAGAAGACCAGCTCACCTCGGATCTCAGAGGCAATGCGCTCATACGCCTTGTCGTCCGCGTACTCGCTCTCCCAGCTCTTTAGTTTCGCCTCCTCGTCGTCGAGCGTTGGGGCGTCTGGTTTCCTCAAATCGGCAATCATCGCAAGGGTGCCCTTGATTTGCCCCAGCTCGTTCTCATTGGTTTGGTCTTCTCGAGCTTGGCCAAACCTTCCTCCACCTTGGCGAGGCGCTCCTGAAACATAGCCGTCAGCTCTCGCCTCGCTTCCTTCTTCGCACGCTTGACCTTGACGTTAAACAAGGCATCCTTGGCCTCGATACGCCTTTTGAGCAACGCCACCTCGGCGCTTTTGGCTCTCCTAGCTTCCTCGAGGCTAATGACCGAGGCAGAAACCTTGTCGATATCGGCACGAAGAACTATCTTCTCCTCTTCTAGCCTCGACACCCTGGTCATCGCCTCGTCCAGCTTCCCCTTCACCGCCGCGGTCTCGTTCCGAGCCTCGTCCAGGCGACGTTCGACCTTGGACAGGTCCGCCTCGTATTCAGCCATCAGCTCGTTGATGGCCGCTACAAACTGCAAAGAATAATACACGTTAAACGCTTAGTGAGAATTTGATATAATAAGGAGAGCAAACAGAACATACCTTGGTACCGCGCTGTGCCATTGCGCCATACGACCTCGGTTTCCTCAGCTTCTTAGGAGGAGGAAGACGCGTGTTCGCATTGTTAACATGTGCAAACATCATTGCCGAGGCGTCAGGGTCGTCGACGACCAGTTTGCGTGCAGCGGGATCACCAGGAGCCTGCTTGCGCTTCTTCTTGGCCGGCTCGTCCTTTTGGATAGCTACGCCCTTCCCCTTATCAGCGGCCGAACGTTTTCGGCCAGAATCATACTTCTATAAAGATGAAGTTGGAGGCCTCGATGACTTCGGAAGAGCCAGAATAGCCGAGTTTAAAGGAGTTTTACTCCGCGCCGCAGAGTCATCTTTGGGCGCCTCGGGAATAATTTTGCCCGGTTCCACCTCGGGCGCTGCTTCTTTCTCGGTCGCCTCGGCAACGTTTGCCTCCGCGGCTCAGACCGTGCTTTCACCTTCACGGCTCGACGGATCGGCCTGAGGGACAGCCTCGGTCTCTGTTTGAGCCGCCTCAGCTGCTCGTCTTGCAGCTTCTTCTTCTTCGCGCCTTTTCTTGTCTCTAAGAGTAATGATCACCATTTTCTCCCTTGTGTCTAGTGAGGAATTTGAAGACGAAGAGCTAACAGAAACTCCGGCAAGAATGGCTCGTGCTCTTTTCACTCTCTCGAATTTAAAATGCTTCCTCCGATTAACTCTCTGAGCCGCAAGAGAATCTCGGACAACAAAGAGGTCGTCGGGAATTAAGGGAAGAATGTTCCGAACTGCAAAAACAACACAAAAAAATTCAGTAAGGGAAGATTATACGATAATAGCTCCGAGCCGAGGCAAAGCTTCAGATCGGCTACCAAGTGGTCCCCAAGCGGTCTTGGTTTTTTGAACGTAATCCTCGCCGACTGATGCCTCGTTCACCAAGACATAGAAGAAGCGCTCGGTCGAAAACTGATCCTTGCTTGGAAAACCTCCTATGATCCGGCGGTTAGACTTGTTGGAGATGTAAAATCTGTCTCCTTTCGTAGCTTTTCTGATCTCTAACAAGTTTAGCCGGTGATTCAGTTCAATATCGAGCCCGCATTCAAAACTTCGAACCAGAATATCGATCATGTGCCGCAGACCCCTCGGCTTGATCTGCCCGATTGAGATCCCATGTTTCCAGAGGTACTCAAGGATAACTCCGGGGATCAGGAACCAGAGAAAACAAAGCTCAAAGAACGCCTCGTACAGAGTAAAGTGATTCTCAGGAGGTTTGTCGGCTCGGTCATTCTTCTCTGTAAGGACGAACTCTACCGCCTCGGATATCCCGAATCGACATCTCAACGCCTCGATTGAGTCAGGGGAGGAGAACGTAGAGCCGGGCGGGTCAGGTTTTTGTCTTTTCACTCGCTTCCCTCGCCCAGATGAAGAAGCACCTCGGGATGCCATGATACGTTCTAATTCACGCTTCACCTCGAACATATCAAAGGGAAACGCTTCCTCCTCGGCTGTCACTGCAGCATGATTAACATCTTCATGAGCGGAACCATGAAGGCGGCTCGTCGAAACCGACAGCTCGTCATCTGGAGAGCGAGAGCCTGACGGACTTGAGCGATTCGACGCCTTGTCGCTTTCGGATAAACGGTTGGAAGGGCTCGGCGAGATAGACGCCTCGGAGGATCCTGTTACACCTTTCGCCTCGGCGTCTGCACGGCTCGGCTCGTAGTTAAAGAGTGAATCTAATGAATCGTTGGAATGGTTTGACATGATTTACAGTTGGAACGGAAAATACAATTCTACGCGGCTAACTTTTGTCGGAAAAAGATCTGAGGCGGCGGAGACCTCGGAACCCTAGCCGGAAAATAAATAAACTAGAGAGAGAAAGAAGAGAGAAGGGAGAGCTACCTTTTAGTGAAAACGAATGGATCTGAAGATTATGAGAAGGAACGAAGGAGCTCACCTATTTATAGGAAAACCAAAGCGCGTGAAGTCCGCGTGGACCTTGGGATTGTGCAAAGGTGTGTTCAATGGGGGCGCGTGAAGTCCGCGGCGAATGCGTAACCTCTTGGCGCGCCCGTCATACACGCCAACACCCAAGATGTCTTGGAAAGAACTAACAGCCGCTCTGTCCAGATAAACTGAGCCCATGACACAGCTATGGTTATCTGAGAACATCTCATCAAGCTGTGTGAACCGAACCATGTTTTGTCGATACGGCTCGACAATTTCATAAGAACGCCTCGTCATTATCATTAACGCGAAACGGCTCGGCAACTTTCTTAGAAAAAATGCCTCGTCGTTTATTCGGCTCGGCATAACTTCCACAAAATGCCTCGTCGTTTATTCGGCTCGGCATAACTTTCACAAAACACCTCGTCGTTTATTCGACTCGGCATAACTTCCACAAAACGCCTCGTCGTTTATTTGGCTCGGCATAACTTTCACAAAACGCCTCGTCGTTTATTCGGCTCGGCATAACTTTCACAAAACGCCTCGTCGTTTATTCGGCTCGGCATAACTTTCACAAAATACCTCGTCGTTTATTCGGCTCTGCATAACTTTCACAAGTCGCCTCGCGTACAATCCTTTTCCTAAGGATATCTCATCAAACTGCACAGATTGCGCCACGCCTCGTCGTTAACAAAACGGCTCAGCATTATCTCTTATCTTGACACGCCTCGCCGTTAACAAAACGGCTCGGCATTATCTCTTATCTTGACACGCCTCGTCGCTAAACATAGCTCGGCACTACATAAACACCACGTCGTTGAAAACAGCTCGGCGCTATCTTTGTCAAAGTAACCTCATCTTTTGAACAGCTTGGTAATTTCCTTCGAACAGCCCTGCCGAAGACGGCTCGGTTTAATGCGTCATCAAAGAATGGCTTGGAATTTTTATTCCCAAACGCCTCACCTGAAATTTTTCCGCGACGGCTTAACCCGATAATTTACCCCATGGCTAGGAGCAATGAACCTCGTCACTCTCGTCTCCGAAATTGACGAGCTGGGGGGCTAACTGTTGGGGTCGGTTTCACCCCAATCGGATAAAACCATCTCAAAAATGACCAAGTACCGGAGAAAACCAATTAGGCAAGAAGGAACAGCTGCCCGCCAGATACGAACCGAGACAACCCACGAAACAAGTGGGCCGAGCTGTGCTCACCAAGACGAGTGGTCCGAGCCGTGGAAAAGGATAGATAGGCCGAGCCGTGAGAACAACGAAGAGTGGGCCGAGCTGTGACGAGAAAATGGGCGAGCCGCGTATGAGAGAACATGGGCCGAGCCGTACACCAGTGAAGATGGGCTGAGCCGTGCAAGAAGGAGAGTGGGCCGATCCGTTACCTTTCGAGATGGGCCGAACCGAAGTCTTGAAGAGAGAAAGTCCATAAAAACCCTAGGCGATGCCTAGAGGCGGTGGCCGCATGAAGCGATAAGGAAATGTTCCTAAAATCTCTCCCAAGATTCTCGGCTAGGCGGTTTAGAAAGTTAGTATAAATAGACGATGTATGCAATTCATTCTGTAACTTTTCACAACTCGAGAGCAATAAGACCTAAACACTTTCACAGCAAACAAAACCTTCTTTTGATCTTACTGTTCTTGCGATTACCCTAGAAATTTTGGATCCCTTAGTTTTTCCTTACAAATTTTTAGTTGTGCGAGGTTTGGCTCACACAGCCACTGTCTTGAAAGTTCCTAAATGACCCCCATAAGCTGAGCCATGACATTCCTGTAGCACTGGTTGCATCTCTTCCTCAGCTAAGCATCTCCTATGTAGGTGGTCTTTGTTTAGAACATACAAATAATGTTCATCCCAATGATACCTTTGCAATTCCTTGAAGAATCTCTTTCTCTTGTAGGCATCTAGTTCAGGTGGCTCTACACCACAAGAGAGATAATTATCAATGTCTGCAAACCAAGGTAAACTCCTCTCTCTTATAGCATCAGCCTGCTCGACCTCCAAGTAAGACCTAACAACCAGTAGATGCTTCTCAGGAAGTGAGTCATCTAGAGGGACATCTGATTCCACTCTCAGCCTAGAAAGATGATATGCAGCTCCATTTTCAATGCCTTTCTTGTCCTGCACTTCCATATCAAATTCTTGCAGGAGTAAAACCCACCTCAAGAGTCTGGGCTTGGCATCCTTCTTAGTCATGAGATATCTGAGGACTGCATGATCAGTGTACACAATGACTTTTGATCCCACCAGGTAGCTTCTGAATTTATCAAATGCAAAAACTATTGCCAGCATTTCCTTTTCTGTGGTTGCATACTTTTCCTGAGCAGAATCAAGGGTCCTACTGGCATAGTAGATCACATGAAGTTTTCTGTCCTTCCTCACCAAGCACAGCTCCAACTGCATAGTCTGAAGCATCTGTCATCACTTCAAAGGGCAATGACCAATCAGGGGCCTGGACAATTGGTGCACTGATCAATGCCTCCTTGATCTTCTTGAAAGCTTCCTCACACTCAGCATCAAAGACAAATTCAACCTCTTTGCACAACAGCCTAGTCAAAGGCATAGATATTCTTGAGAAGTCTTTGATGAACCTCTTGTAGAACCCTGCATGTCCAAGGAAGCTTCTTATCCCTTTGACTGAGTTTGGAGCTTGCAGATTCACCATCACTTCCACCTTTGCTCTGTCCACTTCTATTCCAGCTTCTGAGACCTTGTGCCCCAACATTATTCCCTCTTGGACCATGAAGTGACATTTTTCCCAATTTAACACCAGACTGTGCTCCTCACATCTATCCAGGACCTGCGAAAGATTAGACAAACAAGAGGAGAAAGAGTGTCCATAGACTGAGAAGTCATCCATGAAGACCTCTACTTTCTCCTCAATCAGATCTGAAAAAATAGACATCATGCAACGCTGGAAAGTAGCAGGAGCATTGCACAGCCCAAATGGCATGCACCTATAAGCAAATGTCCCATAGGGACAGGTGAATGTGGTCTTCTCTTTGTCTCTTGGATCTATGGGGATTTGAAAAAATCCAGAGTAACCATCTAGAAAACAAAAGAAGGGATGGTTTGCAAGCCTCTCTAGCATTTGGTCAATAAAAAGCAAAGGAAAATGGTCTTTCCTAGAGGCTGCATTGAGCTTTCTATAATCTATACACATCCTGTGTCCTGTTATAGTCCTAGTAGCAATCAGCTCATCCTTCTCATTCTTTATTACTGTCATTCCCCCTTTTTTGAGAACCACATGGACTGGTGTAACCCATCTAGAGTCTGAGATTGGATAAATTATCCTAGCCTCTAGGAGTTTGAGAATCTCTTTCTTCACTACCTCTTTTAAGTTGGGATTGAGACACCTTTGATGCTCTATGGATTCCATAGACTCCTCTTCTAAGTGAATTCTATGAGTCCATAGGGAGGGTGAGATACCCTTTATGTCATCCAGAGAGTAGCCAATGGCTCTCCTATGTTTTCTCAACTGTTCTAACAACTTATGCTCTTGGTCCTCTAACAGCTTATCATTGATAATCACAGGATAAGATTCATTGAGACCTAAGAAAGCATACCTGAGCCCCTTGGGAAGAGGTTTGAGTTCCACTTTAGGTGCCTTGCTTGTATCCCAATCTCTTTCCCAAGCTGTTTGAGAATCTTGTTGTGGCTGTTCTCCTTGTGATTCACCCTCAGCATTGTTGTCTTGCCTCTGAAATATCTCAGAACCCTCTTGAGAACCCATTTCCTCCTTGGCCACCATGTTCACACCGGCTTGATTTTGCTCGGTGTGGGAGGTCGATATTTCTTCGGCGTTTTGGACCTTCTCACACCGAGCTTGCACACCGACTGAACACACCTTGGTGTGGGTTAAAACTTTGGCTCCTTGCACATAACTCTGAGACACCAACCTCATTTCACTCGGTGTGGCTGGTCGATATATTTTTGGCTTTTTCTCATCCCCTACACCGAGCTGAATACTGACTGAAATCTGCTCGGTATGAACATGTTCCCTTGACAAATCTGAGCTTCCAAACCGGTCTAATGGCTTCTCTAGAGCTCTGTGATCTAGTTTCATGAAAGAATCAGTGCTTCCTTCTTGTTTTTGGGAGTCAAGAAGCTTCATAAACCCCAAGGTCTCATCCTCTAGATAACCATACTCACTATGTTCTTTTGTTAAAGCTATTTGGAGAGGGTCTTCAAGATTTAACTCCTCCAAAAGATCATCAGCTAGCTCATCCATGGTCTCTATGTAGAAGCATTGTCCTTCTATGGTGGGCTTTTTCATCATGTCCTTGATATCAAACTTCTGCTTTTCTTTACCAAGTTGTAGCTCAATGATGCCACCTCTCACATCAATAATTTCTCCTGCTGTGGCCAAGAAAGGCCTGCCCAGAATCAGTGGATCAACTGGTTCTTCATCCATCTCTAGAACAAATAAATCTGTAGGTACTTCAAAACCACCTATCTTCACTGGTAAATCCTCTAACATCCCAACAGGTAGCCTCACTGATCTATTGGCTAGGACAAGAGAGATTCTAGCAGGTTTGAACACTCTATATCCAAGCTTCTTTGCTATAGAAAATGGCATTAGACTGACAGATGCAACCAAGTCACAAAGGCAACCAGTAAACATTAATGGACCTATAGCACAAGGGAGAGTAAAGCTCCCTGGATCAGACAGCTTCCTTGGGACTGAACTTCTCTGAATTATGGCACTGCACTCATGGTTTAGCACCACCATACCTTGTAGCTCTTTGGTCTTTTTCAAGATAGCATCCTTTAGAAACTTTCCCATCTTGAGCATCATCAGAAATGCTTCAATGAGAGGCATTGTAAGAGGTGTCTCATTAAGAGTCTTCTCAAAGAGTGCCCTTTCTTTATCTGCAATCTGCTTCTTGAATCTTCCTGGATATGGGAGCTTAGGTTGATAGGGAGGTGGTGGAACATAAGGCTTTTCTGGTTCTGATGGCTTTTCCACCTCTTTGTCCTTCCCTTTCTTTGATTTTTCAGCTTCTTGGTCATCCCTTGGGGCTGCCTCCCCACCAATTAGATCATTGTCCTCAATGATCACATTGTTGTGCTCTATACCTGGTAGCTCTTTACCACTTCTCAATGTAATGGCTTTAGCATACTCCTTTGGGTTTGGTTCAGGCTTACCAGGTAAGCCACCTTGGCTTCTAGAAGTGGATGCCTGATTCTGTTTCAGCTCATTGATGTCCTGCTGCATAGATGCATACTGACTTGCAAACACTTGTTGACCCTGAAGCAACTGTTGTAGAATCCCAACCATATCCGACCCCATCTGCTGCTGCTGGTGAACCGGTGCTGACTGAAACTGGTGCTGAACCGGTGCCTGATGCTGAAACTGTGGTGCACTGAACCCTGGTGGTGCCTTTGGCTGCTGCTGTGAACTGAAACCAGAACCCTGAAGTGGTTGCTGATGCTGACTATAACCCTGATTCTCAACAAACTGATTCTTAGGTTGAAAAGACCCTTGAAAGTTGTTCTTGGGAACAAAATTCTGTTGAGCTTGAGAGGTAGGGTAAACTTGGTCTTGTGGGTTGGCTACATTGGGATTCATGTAAGAGAGGTTCTGATTGGCATTGCCATACTGATATCTTTGGAACCTTTGATTCCCAATATAGTTTAGCTCTTCCTGAGTAAGACTCTGTTCACTGATGTTCTCAAAGCATTGAGAAGGTTCCTCATACTCTCCTACAAAGTGCATTGGCTTTTGAGTGACCAATAACACCTTGTCCAGCTTGCTTTCAAGTGTTTTAAAGTCCTTCTCATACCTTTGATCCCTGCTTGAACTCTCACTCCTATTGGCTCTATCAAAGTCTTCTCCATATGTATCATTGCTCATTGCTAAGTTCTCAACCAGCTCTAAAGCAACATGAATCTCCTTCCCCAGAAAGTTTCCATTTGATGCAGTGTCCAGCTGGTTCCTAATCTTGGGAAGAGCCCCTCTATAAAGTGTGCTGAGAAGCGAAGCCTCACAAACCCATGGTGTGGGCATTGGTTAGTGTAGCTCCTGAATCTCTCCCATGCTTCACCAAAACTCTCATTGCTATGTTGAGTGAAGCTGGAGATTTGGTTTCTTAGCTTTGCTGTTGTGGAGGTTGAGAAGAACTTAGATAGAAATGCCTGCTTGCATTGCTCCCAAGTCTGAATGGAGCCTCTTGGGAGATTCTTCTCCTATTGGTATGCTTTGTCACCAAGACTGAAGGGGAATAATCTGAGCTTGAAGCTGTCCTCAGATACTCCATTTATCTTTGTCAAGTCACAAACTTTATCAAATTGGTCAAAGTGTTCCAAAGGATCTTCCATTGGCAATCCATGGAACTTGGAGTTTTAGACCATATTCAGCAAAGATGCCTTGACTTCAAAATTGTTGTTTTGCACAGGTGGTGCTTGAATTCCTGCTCCATACTGATGAGCATTGGCCCTGTCATTCTATCCAACATAGACCTGTGCCTGCTCATATCTCCTTGGTTGATTTTGGAAGGGCTGGTGGTGGTGAGCCTGTTGTCTTTGCTGTACATTGGCCAGGTGCCTTTGCTGATGAGCTGGAGCTTGTCCCTGGTGGACATAAGTTTGTTGTTGATGCACCTGTTCCTGCTGAACATTATCCTGATAGAACCCTTGACCAGCTCCATTACCCGCTCCATTTCCAGCTGCATTACTAGCTCCATTACCAGCGGCATTACCATGCTGCACCTGAGCCTGTTGCCCTTTTTGAACCTGCGGCTCAATGTCAACCACATGCTGTCTCTGATCTTCCATATCAGCCTGATCAGTCTGTCTTCCATGCTTATCCCTTCTCCTTCTTGGAACCAAAAGATTGATGTTGTCGTTGAGAGGGAAAGGTGGACCACAGCTTCTTGACCTGTACCTGGTGTTCATACACCTGAAAGCAAAAACAGAACTTGAAAGTAATCAGTAAAATCAAAAAATAAGTACTTGATCTCAAGAACAGATCAGAGCCTAATGCTAAACAAACCAAACTTTGGCAACGGCGCCAATTGATAGACAAGACTTTTTGGGTCTTAGGACTATCAATCCCCTTGTCAAAGTAGCACAAAAGAGGTTGTCAATCCAAGAATGTGGTGATAGACACTAAGCTATGTGATCATTTTCTAAATTCAAGTAAGCAAGTAAGGGTTTTGATTGACTAATGACAACTAAGAACTTAAATCAAAATAAAAGACTAAAGAAATGATCAAACAAAAACTAAGCAAACGACAAGTGATATGAATATGAGATGATGGAGGCTTGAGATTCTAGACATGATAGTTGGCTAGGGTGCTTTGGTGCTAAACTAGAAATGCTAATGACAGTGATGAGACATGATTCAAATGATTAAGAACTCTAATTTAGATTCATCCTCTCATGAAGGCATTAACCTCTACACTAATCCATTTTCAAACCAAAACATATATATAGGTAGGGTTTCTTGCTGGGCCAACCTAGGACAAACTAGGTTTTGACCCCAAAAAGGCTCACAAAAACGTCATGGAGCGAGAATGTATCGAGGTGATTTTGGCCGGTGCAGGACGTCAATATTTCTTCAGTAATCTGAGGCTCGTTACACCGAGACACTACACCGGCTGAACTCACCTCGGTGCAGTGTTAAGGACAGCTTCAGGGGATCAATACCGAGCAGGATTCAGTCGGTGCAGCATCTCGATAATTCTTCGGCAATTTGGCTTCCAAAAGCGAGCCAAAAACGTCAAGGTTCCAAGGTAATATCAACCAGATTTTGGTCGGTATTCCTTCTCGATATGAATGTAGACCGCTTGCACCAAATCCTTCATAACTCCTTGCTCACTGGTCCGAACCTCGATCTTCAAACTCCACGAACCAGATGACGTCCTTAGCTCCACGTTTTGTAAAGGGCAAAGCCCCCGTCTTGTCGGTTCTTTGAGGCGCATCGCGTAAGTCCTGATCGGGCCGCGAGACATGTGTTCCTTCCGATGGCAATATCTCCCAGTTCACGGCTCCAAATCGTCTAAATTTAAGTGTTCCGGAAACTAGACTCATTCCTTGTGATTCTTGATGAAGAGACTGGAGGCTGAATCGCAGTACAAGCCCTTCGTCTCACATGATCAAAGTAGAGGTCTTGTCGGCACCAAACCATCTGTCCGAGTTGCTGTACACAGGTGATGGTTCCTCCATGAGCCCAGCTCCAAGTTGCTCCCAAAAGTCTCCCAATGACCTGAGAATACTCCAAAAATGCAGGACACTCTAGGACCTTATGAAATTCTTAAACAAAGCTAGAACCAAAGACAAACTCTAATAAAAATAGCTAAATGTATGCATGAGACTCAATATTTGGACAAAAATGCAATCCTAAACATGACAAAATGTGAGTATTTCAACTCCCCCACACTTGTCCTTTGCTTGTCCTCAAGCAAACAAGAACAAATGAGAGAGAGAGAGGTTTAATGCATGGGAGTTCATATTTCTTTAAAGAGAGATGATCATTAAAAGAATTCAAAGCAATTCGAACTGGTTTACTCATAAAAATTAGACATACTTGTCACCAAATGAACCAAACTCAAGCACCAAACTTCACAAGCATTCCTAACCTCAACCTTTTTACATTCATTTAAAGTTTCAAGTGGATCATGTTCATGCAAATCAAGTGAATTCATTTGGTTTGAGACTGGGTTTTGAGATTAAAATGATCTCAATCAAGTAACTGGTATTCCATGCAAGGGGATCACTCAAAAATTAGTAGACTTTAGTAAAATGCTAAGGGTAAAAAGCAATGGATGCATACAAAGATAGAACTGCATCTACCCCACACCCAAAATGCTTTTCACACTCAACTTTAAACCTCTCAAGACTCTTTCTCTAGTCTACTCACCCCAAATGGCATTTTGTCTTTGACACTCAATCAGCTCACATTACTCTCTTCATTTCATCTCTTAGGGGAATGCTTTCTTTAACAACTACTTAGTGAGTTTTTTTTCTTTAACACACAAGCTCTTCCTTAATCCAGCCTCTTTTTGAAATTTTTTTTTTTTTCTTTTCATGAGACTCTTTTCATTTCAACACATGAGCTTTACATTTCAGCACACACTCACTTTCTTTCATTTAAGCATTCATTCCTCTAACCAATCCGGTTCTTTCCACTTTCATCACTCAGATATTTTTTTCTTTTCAGCTCACACACTCAAAACCCGGGTTTCACGCCTGTCACGCGGGTGACCCGGGTTTGATCCCCGGCAACGGCGCCAATTGATAGACAAGACTTTTTGGGTCTTAGGGCTATCAATCCCCTTGTCAAAGTAGCACAAAAGAGGTTGTCAATCCAAGAATGTGGTGATAGACACTAAGCTATGTGATCAGTTTCTCAATTCAAGTAAGAAAGTAAGGGTTTTGATTGATTAATGACAACTAAGAATTAAATCAAGATAAAAGACTAAAGAAATGATCAAACAAAAACTAAGCAAGCCAAAAGTGATATGAATATGAGATGATGGAGCATGAGATTCTAGACATGATAGTTGGCTAGGGTGCTTTGGTGCTAAACTAGAAATGCTAATGACAATGATGAGACATGATTCAAATGATTAAGAACTCTAATCTAAATTAATCCTTTCATGAAGGCATTAACCTCTACACTAATCCATTTTCAAACCAAATCATCATTTGTGAAATATGAATCAATGAGCATTAAGAAACAGTTCTAAAAGATCATTCAAGCAAATAACAAGACATTATCACGCAGCAAATGCTTAAACCTCTAATACAACTCTTTCAGGAATTTCATCAAACACTTGTGGTGCATGAAATTCCTATAATCTAGATCACAAGTGATTTGCAAGGATCTAGTCTAGAGAACAGCTGTTTAGAGAAATGAATCAATGAATCTAGCCCTAAGCACTCCTAATCTAACACTTTAGCACCCTAACCTACACATCTAGAACCTCATTAAACTAAACTACTCACTAATCATACTAATCTCTCTTAAACCTTTGCAAGTTGAGAAGATTGGCATGATTAATGATGAGAAATGGAGATGGATAAGATGGATGATGATGGGTTTGCAGCTTGAAACACAGAAATCTCTCAATCTCTCTGATTAAAACTCACAAAAGGGATGGAAGATGAAGATGGAGATGATAGATAATGATGGATTTCAGCTTTAAACCCTAATTACTCTCTTGATTCAAACCCAGAAAATGAAGATCTCTCTTACAAAGTTTAGGTTTTTCACAAAAGAGGCAAAGAAAACAAAGAGAATAAAGCTTAGTCTGCTGGATAATGCCTAAAACATATATATAGGTAGGGTTTCTTGCTGGGCCAACCTAGGACAAACTAGGTTTTGGCCCCAAAAAGACCCACAGAAACGTCATGGAGCGAGAATGTATCGAGGTGATTTTGGCCAGTGCAGTACGTCGATATTTCTTCGGCAATCTGAGGCTGTTTACACCGAGACACTACACCGGCTGAACTCACCTTAATGCGGCGTTAAGGATAGCTTCAGGGGATCAATACCGAGCAGGATTCAGTCGGTGCAGCATCTCGATAATTCTTCGGCAATTTGGCTTCCAAAAGCCAGCCAAAAACGTCAAGGTTCCAAGGTAATATCGACCAGATTTTGGTCGGTATTCCTTCTCGATATGAATGTAGACCGCTTGCACCAAATCCTTCATAACTACTTGCTCACTGGTCCGAACCTCGATCTTCCAACTCCATGAACCAGATGATGTCCTTTGAGGCGCATCGCATAAGTCCTCATCAGGCCGTGAGACATGTGTTCCTTCCGATGGCGATATCTCTCATTTCACGGCTCCAAATCGTCTGATTCTAAGTGTTCCGGAAACTAGACTCATTTCTATTGATTCTTGATAAAGACACCGGAGGCTGAATCGCAGTGAAAGCCCTTCGTCTCACGCGATCAAAGTAGATGTCTTGTCGGCACCAAACCATCTGTCCGAGTTGCTGTACACAGGTGAGGGTTCCTCCATGATCCCAGCTCCAAGTTTCTCCCAAAAGTCTCCAAATGACCTGAGAATACTCCAAAAATGCAGGACACTCTAGGATCTAATGCAGTTCTTAAACAAAGCTAGAATCAAAGACAAACTCTAATAAAACTAGCTAAATGTATGCATGAGACTCAATATTTGGACAAAAATGCAATCCTAAACATGACAAAATGTGAGTCCACCACGGGTGAGAAGGGCTGAGCCGCGGTCCAGGATGCTCTGGCCGCGGGTGAGAGCTACTTCACCTTTCAGACTAGTGTTGATTTCTTTTTGTACATTGATGATATCTGGAGATCTAACCGTTGGATTGCATTGATTCCAATTGCATTGGAAAGCTAATTGTCTCCTCTATAAGGTCTACAAATTTTGAGATAGTCAGACAGTGAAAACGTTTTTCATTGGTTGCCCAAACTTCTGACAGTCTGAATTTATCCAAAACTTTATTTTTGCTCCAAAATGCACTCTATAAGTCCACTTTCCCTGAAAAGTATTTTAAAACTCCAAATCATAGAAATTACTTATAAACATCGAAAACTGAGTTAAAAACCATGCATAACACATTAAAAATGATCTTTCAAAAATAGTTAAAATCCGGTGTTATCAATGACTAGTACATCAATCATTAAAGATTGAAAGCTAAAAAAAAAGTCAGATTGTGAGCAATATTATGATGTTCCATGTGGTAAAATTTATACATATTGGAAAAAAACAAAATATTAACATTAAATACAAATTAAAAAAAATTTCCCCTCTATGTTTATGGAAAAATATTATTATTTCATGGTAATTAAGAAGTATAATACAATAAATTGAAAATGATAAAAAAAAAATTTAGAATATTGACATTTTTTTTCTTCATATTTTCTAATTTGTAAATGTAAACTACAAAAATATGTGGTTCTTCTAATGTTGTAAGTTGAAAACATTTTTCTCAGTTCAACAATGACATGGACATCAAGCCCAGCAACATACTGTTAGCACAATTAGTCATTGATTCTCTACCTTTACAATAGTAAACTATGAAACTATCACAAATTGATGGACGAATCGCGATGCCATCAACTTCAAATCAATATTCAACTATTGTTACATCATAATCAATATAAAACTCTCAAAAACTATCTTTCTATGAAATAGCATTCTAAACAAACAAATTGGAGCTGGTATTATTAATTTTGAACACATCAGGCAAGTATATTTTACTTTTTAGTTAATCATTTTAAATGTAAAAAACAAATCAACCATCTAAAACTTCTATTAAAACTATGTATGTCATAAATATTGTGAATACTACAAACTCTTGTTTGTGCAATGTCTTCAAACTAATTTACACTAAATTAAAAGATAATATGTCATGTATATATTGTTGAAAAAACAGAATATCATGTGTAAAGTACATCAATTATTAAGGATTGAGAACTAAAAAAATAGCTTGTAAGCAATAATATTTCTATTTGTTCAGACCTTACGTTTTCTATTTCTTGAAAAAATAATATATTTAAAAAAGGAAAAAACCATGTTTTTCTCTATTTGTTCTAAGAATTAGTATTATCTTGTTGTAATTGAGAATATAATATGATGAATGTAAAATGATAATAAGTTTTTTAGAAGATTGAAAAAAAATGTTTCATATTTTCTGATTACGATGATATATGATGCTTAAAATTTATAGTTGAAAACATTTTTTTCCAGTCAACAATAACATAGACATCAAGCCCAACAACATACTATTAGCTGTATTAATCCTTGCCTCTCTACCTTCACAATAGTAAACTACGAAACTATCAAAAATTGATGGGCAAATCGATGCCATCAACTTCAAATCAATATTCAACTATTGTAAAATAATAATCAACATCAAACTCTCTAAAACCATCGTTATATGAAATAGCATTCTAAACAAACAAATTGGAGCTGATATTAATAATTTTGAACACATCAGGCAAAAATTTTGCACTTTTTAGTTAAAGAAATCATTTTAAACGAAAAAAACAAATCAACCATTTAAAACTTCTATTAAAACTATGTATATCATAAATATTGTGAATACTAAAAACTTTTGTTTTTGCAGTGTCTTCAAACTAATTTACATTAAATTAAAGGATAATATGTCATGTTTTTTTTGTTGACAAAACAAAATATCATGCATCTAGTACATCAATTATTAAGGATTGAGAACTAAAAAAAATCAGCTTGTGAGCAATGATATTTCTATTTTTTGAAAAAATAAAATGTTGAAATAAAAAGGAAAAAAACATGTTTTTCTCTATTTTTATAAGAGTTAGTATTATCTTGTTGTAATTGAGAAATATAATATGACGAATACAAAATAATAACAATTTCTTTAGAAGATGAAACAAAAAGTTTCATATTTTATGATTACGACAATATATGGTTCTTAAAGTTGAAAGTTGAAATATTTTTACCAGTCAACAATAGCATAGCCATGAAGTCCAGTACCGTGTTATCAGATGAATTACTTACTGCCTCTACATTCACAATAATAAACTACGAAACTATCACAAATTGATGGACAAATCGATGCCATAAACTTCAAATCAATATTCAACTACTGTCACATAATAATCAACATAAAACTCTCTAAGACCATCAGTATATAAAATAGCATTCTAAACAAACAAATTGGAGCTGTTATTAATAATTTTGAACACATTTGGAAAGTTTTTTGCACTCTTTAGTTAAGGAAATTATTATTATTTTTTTTTTGTCAACAGCTTAAACACCTAGAACGGTTCGACAACCCAAACCGGATGTACTGAATTTACGTACATAACATCGATAGAGTAGACACGAGCACTTTTTGCTAAGATGTCGGCCTTTGTATTTCTTGCGCGTGGGATATGTGAAAGTGTGAACCAGTTGAAGCTCTCTTTAATCTTCACAAACTCCTCTATGTATATAGCAAATGCTGGCCAATCGTTAGGTGTAGACACTATTTTCACCAAATCCAAAAAGTCCGTTGCAAAAGCTACCTCTGTCTTATGGTTTCCTATCATGCACAGTATAGCCCAAATGAGGGCTTCCATCTCCGCATGAAGAGGTGAAAGACTTCGCCGAACATTCCTCGCTCCCATTATGTTGTCTCTATTTCCATCCTGAAAATAGTACCATCCTAAGCCAGAAAATGAATCCGTATCTTTCCAAGAGGCATCTATATAACACCACCATCTCCCCTGTGTAATGGTTCTCGGTTCTGGGGGAAGGTTATTGTGTTGTGGGGCTAGATCGTCCTCTGACCTTTGCGTCTCTTCCCATAAATTTGCTTCAGATACCGCAATTTTTAATGTGATTTGTGGGTCCACATCTAAATTCGAATATACTTTCTCATTTCTCGCTTTCCATATGTACCACGCAATCCAAGGAAAATGAGTGTCACATATCCCTTTTGGTAGTCTCCAAAAAAGATAATCAAAATTAGCGAAGACCGATTCCATCGGAAAAACGCCTAGGGGCGTTGGTATTTGAGATAGAGCCCATGTTTGTAAAGCAGGGGGACACTCAAAAAGAGCATGATTAATGGTTTCCCTCTCTGCCCCGCATCAATTACATTGCGTGTCACATTGTATTCCTCGGGAACGTAACTGAGCTGCTACTGGGAGGCACCCAGATATTACTTGCCAAATAAAATGTCTTAACTTTGGAGTACATTTTATGTTCTATGTATGTGCTTGTAGTGCTCTAATATCTGGACCATAAGCAACCTCTGTAGGATTATCTGGGAACTGTTGCATTGTTTGATATCCTGATTTAACCGTATATTTTCCTGATTTTGTGAACTGCCATCCAAGTGAGTCTGGACTATAGGTCCTACTAATGGGAATGGCACGAATAATTTCCATGTCACCTGGGTCAATGATAGCATTTATCAAGCCCATATTCCACGTATTTGTTAATGGATCAATCATATGATTAACCATAAGATTCGGGTAATAATTATACCCCTTACAAGTGGCTGATCTCGGGCAAGAGGATGGAATCCAAGGGTCATTCCATACCGAGATAGAACAACCCGATCCAACTCTTTTGATGAACCCTTTATTAACCAGAGATCTAGCCGAAATAATGCTACGCCATCCGTAAGAAGACGAGTAAGACCGCAAAGAAGGCTCTAAGGGAGACGTATTTCTGTAATATCGCCCTTAAAAACCCCGCGCAAACAGTGATGTCGGTTTATCTAATAATCGCCATAGTTGTTTTGCCAGAAGTGCCGTATTAAAATCCTCCATCGTTCGAAAACCCATCCCTCCTTTTGTTTTGCTTCGACACATTTTTGGCCATGCAAACCAATGCATTCCTCTATGAGAAACATTCGAACTCCACAAATATCTTGCTGCTGCACTAGTCAACTTTGCTGTTGTGGACTTAGGCAGTCTGAAGCACGACATAACAAAGGTAGGCATCGCAGATGCTACCGATTTAAGTAAAACTTCTTTACCCCCTTTTGAGAGTAGCCGCGAGGTCCAGCTGTTACTTCGATCATGTTGTTTATCCGCTACAAAGTTGAAAATTTTACTTTTAGCTCCACCCAAACTTTCCGGTATGCCCAAGTATGATCCTGTGCCTCCGTCTCTAGAAATGCCCAATATTTGTTTCATCTCTTGTTGAGTATCCTCCGTAACTGAGTGGCCAAATTGAATGGAAGATTTTTCAAAATTAATTTGTTGTCCTGAGACACTTTCATTTTGTTTAAGTATACACAAGATCTTCTGGCATTCATCCTTAGTTGTTTTACAAAAAAACAAACTATCATCCGCAAAAAGTAAGTGTGATACCGCTGGTCTATGTTTGGTTTCTTGCTTGGTTTCCGAAAGAAACAAAAATTCTGGTCTATGTTTCTTCCATACTTCCCGAAGATAGCTTATTGTCCACCTGTTTCCGAGTCCTTGACAATTCCAACTAAGAACTCTCATCACTTAATCAATATTTTATGGTTTGGGATCCATCTTCGGGTTTAAAGAGCCCTTTGGATCGTCCTTATTTGCAGCTTCTCCACCACGGTTCAGAGATTTAGCCACATGTTTCTTCCTAGGAGACACCAGTGTTTGAACCAATCGCTTTTTTGTGTTGCCACCAAGAAATTGCATGTTAGACCTGGTATTCTTCTTCCGAGCTTCTGGTTTACTGCGACCCCCTTCCTTAGCATGTCCTTCCTTCGAGACTATCGGTTCCATAGCCGCATCGACGGTTGTCATTTTCTCGACCTCCTCATTATCGGTGGTCATCTCCTCAATCATCTGGATGACCGCTTCAGAGGGTTCCATAAATTCTCCTTCCTCGTTCTCCATTATCGCATTATTGTCAAATCCATCTTGTTCCCCCACGTCCTCCAACATACCGAGAATCCCACATTGCATATGTTCCTCCGCATGATCATCGGTTTTGTACTCGGCTCCTGTAGCCTCCTCCTTCGATGGTACATCATTTCCTGGTTCAGAAATAGTTGAGACCGCAATTGGTAAAGATACCATCAAATCATCATTGAGAATTGTGACAGAGTCTCTCTGTGTGTCACCGTCGTTGTCTTCAAAAGACAAGCTTTTCCGAGCAGATTTTCCTTTGGATAGCACCGTGTTATCTGATACTTCTTTCTCTTCTAGTTGCAACTTATTCTGACCGTCATCTATCCTTGGATACCACTCCTTGGGGTGCACATAGCCTGATAGTTTACCATACCGAACCTTCACCAAATCGCCACTCTGATCATGTTTAGTTTTGTTTGAAGTTATCTTCATAGTGGTGTCTACGCTGTCCACCACGGTAATTAGAGTTCTTTCCTTTGCCTTTATCTTGGCCGTTATAGGAGCCTCCGTGTTTCCCACTTTTTACCAACTCGCCGCTACCAGCCTTGCCATTCACCACAGCTGCTTTGAATGACACTGCCCCTGATTCATCCTGAGGTCATCATTTTCATGTTCCGTCATTTGCCGACCTGCATTTTCCACACGATCTGGACATCTTTGATAATCATGCCATAAGCTAAAGCATTGCCGGCAATATCCGAAGAGTCTCTCATACCGCAAAAAGACCGTTGTTTCTTCACCACTATGAAACTCCACCAGAGTTTCAAAGCACAGTGGCTTCAAGCCATCGATTGTAACCTGAATCTTTCCTTCATTCAAGTTAACCGCTTCCACCTTACCGAGAGCTTTCCCAATGCTTCTGAATGTCAGATCTGCCCAAAAATGAAGCGGAACACCTATAACCCGGATCCAAAAAGTAATTGCTGATGGATAGTTGGGATCTACCACCGGTGTCCACCTGACCAAAGAGAGCATCCAATAGTCAAAATGGAAGGGTTCCATCTTCATGATTTCGACGATATCCTCTTCACGGTCGAAGTCGAACTGAAACCGACCCAATCCCAGGTCTGCTCCTGCAACCCGTTCCTCCACCTTCCAAATACGAGGAAGCATAAACAAATGTGTCTTCATATCTTGAGCCTGCGGGTTCATACATCGTCCGATTAAAGTCCGTGAGTATCCCTCAATCAGATTGGAATTATCGAACTTGGGAACCGAGATCTTCAACCTCTTAGAGATCTGTTCCATTTTCTTTCCGGAATCGTGATGCTTGATCAAATTTGATTGAGTCATCGTTGCATTTTTTTTGTGAATGAGTATAAAACTTGGAGAGAAACTTGAGAACGAAATGAGAAGTTGTGATGAAAACTCTCCCTTCGGCCACCATTATATACCCGCTTGCCAATAAATGCTCCTGATTTTCTAATCTCTGTGGATCCTGCTCTCCGGTGTGATATTTTCCTGAAGATCTCCTGATGACCTCAGATCCCTTCAACAGCGGATGAGGAAAAGCAAAGGCCCACTCTTCCCAAAAACCAGCGATTCGAAATTCAATCATAGAAAACCAAAGGTTCTCTTGATTCACCTCTCTCCCATATATATCCACATATAGGGACTCATCAAAATCATTGATTGAGATAAAATTCTTCTTTGTATATTGCCTATCGAGTCCATAATCTCGGAGATCTAGCAGGATTCGCCATTCCAGCTTTCGCACCACTGAATAATGAGTAGGGGCGAGTCCGATCTTATTCACCAATACTGGGTAATTTCCCCAGATCTTCTCCGTCAGCCGTATCAGATGCCAAATCACCCATTGAATCCACCAAATAACCGCCTTACTGACTGAATAGATCCTCCTACAGATTTCTTGTCGATCCCTAATCATCCTCCTCCATGAGTACGCTCTTCCGATATTTTGTTTTAATAGCGCTGATGCAGTTATTATGTCACAGATTAAGTTTGATTGACCTGACTATTAAAAATAAACGATAGTATGATAGAAAGAACTAAATGAAGAAGGAAAGTAACCAAAACAAAAAAAAAAAAAGAAAGAAGGAAAGTATCAAAGAAAAAATAAACCAAAATCAAAATTTACATCTTCTTTTTATTCTCTTTGTAAATATGAACTACGATCGTTAAGGAAATTATTTTAAATGAAAAAAAAAACAAATCAACCATTTAAAACTTCTAAAACTATGTATATCATAAATATTGTGAATACTAAAAACTTTTGTTTCTGCAATGTCTTCAAACTAATTTACACTAAATTAAAAGATAATATATCATGTTTTTTTTTATTGACAAACCAAAATATCATTTATCTAGTACATCAATTATTAAGGATTGAGAACTAAAAAAAATCAGCTTGTGAGCAATGATATTTCTATTTGTTGAAAAAATGAAATATTGAAATAAAAAGGAAAAATCAATTTTTTCTCTATTTGTTATAAGAGTTAGTATTATCTTGTTGTAATTCAGAAATATAATATGATGAAGGCAAAATGATAACAACTTCTTTAGAAGATTGAAACAAAAAGTTTCATATATTCTGCTTACGACAATATATGGTTCTTAAAGTTGATAGTTGAAAATATTTTTCCCAGTCAACAATGGCATAGACATGAAGTCCAGTACCATGTTATTAGATGAAGTAATCACTGCCTCTCTACCTTTACAACTACGAAAAACTATCATAAATTGATTGACGAATCAATGCCAATAACTTCAAATCAACATATAAAATAATTCTCTTCAATTACCCTTATACGAAAAATCAACATAAAACTCACTTTAGCTGAAGATTTTCATTTCGCTTTTATTCTTTTACAATAAGTTTGGATGGGTACCACTTTTTTGATGAGGATTCTACTTTGATCAATTCTCTTCCTTTTGATGGTGGTCAAAATCGCCATCAAATTTTCACCGGAAAACATATGTTATCTTTTCCCTATTTCGTTGATGCAGTTTCTGGTGCAAGGAATGTCATGGATCCCAGAAAAAACATATGTCCAATCAGTTTGTTTTTGAAGTCTCGACATAACATTTTCGGCAATTGCCTCCAGCTGTGGAGGCAGCCCCATTCATGGTTTATTGTTAGAATGTATTGGTGTTCACATTTCATCCAAGATGAACCTGTTATCTCCGTGATGGATTTTTTAATATTTCATAAGGCCTGATATTCACGATTTTGACAATTGGAAGAGATTAAGTTTCAATTTCAAAAAGTCACATTTTGACCAATGGAAGAGATTAAGTTTCAATTTCAAAAAGTCACATGGTGTCTTGATCAACAAGTTTGGGATCCAGGCATTTTATATTCACGGAAAATTGACAAATCAGTGCAAGAGAAGATATTGAGTATTATCAATAAAGTTAAACGACTATGGAGTTTCCTAACCAGAGATGATAACCAAGAACGACGATCTCATCATTTTGGGATTGATTCTGGAGAAAGAAACAAACAAGTTTACTAAACCGTTGGCGGGTGATAAGATCCGTCCTAGAATTGTCACACACTTGGTTCGATGAGGTTGATAAAATCTTTGATTCCAGATCGATTCAGAGAAAGAGATGCTAAGGCGTGAGTGTAAACCCGAATATCCTTAGGCCCTTATCCAAAAAAAAGAACAAAAACTAGGGGATGGAAACAAAGAAGGACAAGGGTCGCGATATCGGATGTTAGGGTGTGAGACAAGTCCCGAAATTCCTTAAGCCCCAGATATGACCACGATCTCTCTCACTCTCTGCCGGTGAAGGCTGCGTCAAGTAGGATGAAAACTAATTGATAAACCAAAACAATCAAATGGCTAACCACCAAGTATCGAAAAGTTCAAGAAGAACAAAAGAAAAACTCAAAGATAATTTTTATTAAGAAAAAGTGATGATCCAAATCTGAGTACAAAGATGCCTTTATATAGAGGCTTTAGGAGACCTCCGGTCATACATAGGAAATAAAAGAAAATAAATGAAAGCAAAGAAAACGTTGAAAAACGATCAAACTTCCTCGGATGATCCTTAGCATACTTTGCGAACGAACCACGGTTGTGAGATGGGTGATGCCTTAACCTCGTTAAAATCCCATTCGGTAAACCCAGTGGGACAAACCCGAATGTAAGGAAAAAGAGTATCAAGACAGCACCCCAACCAAGTTAGTTCGGACCTGAGTACATGATCACGGTCATAGCCTTGTGATTTGGTTCTGGTGTTGGGTCTGTCGTTTGGCTTTTGCTCCTAAGACCGGTAAGCACACGCTGGATCGCTCCCGTAAGCATTCTGGTACGTGATCTGGTCATAGGCCCGGCTGGCATGGCCAGGACATCGTCTGGGTCGGTGGCTGAGTCTTGTTCCTCGTCCTGAACCTCGACTCGCGGTACGACCGTTACACCCGATGGTTCCATGATTTTATCATCCCCACCCCCCTCTTGAAAAGTACTTGTCCTCAAGTCTGCTTCATCTGCATGAAAAGGCATGATATCAGCGATATTAAAATTGGAGCTGACGACATACTTACCTTGGAGTCGATCTTGTAAGCGTTATTGTTGATCCGCTCAAGAACAGTGAATGGCCCGTCTACTCTCGGCATAAGCTTAGACTTTCTTTCTTCTGGGAACCGTTCTTTCCTTAGATAGATCCATACTTGATCTCCGGGCTCAAACACCTTCTTTGTCTTTCCTTTGTTAGCGTATTTCTGAAATTGCTCCGTTTTCCTTTTGATGTTTTCCCTTGCTTTCTCGTGCATCTTTTTCACCAAGTCTGCTTTCTTTTTCCCATTACACGCTCGGTGAAAGGTAAAGGGGTTAGATCCAAGGGCGTAAGAGGATTAAAACCATAAACTAACTGAAATGGTGAAAACAGAGTGGTAGAATGAATGGCACGGTTATAAGCAAACTCAACATGAGGTAAACAATCCTCCCAAGTCCTAAGGTTCTTTTTAATAACCGATCGCAAGAGAGCTTACAAGGTCCTATTGACCACTTCTGTTTGACCGTCGGTCTGAGGGTGACAGGTTGTAGAAAAACACAGCTTAGTTCCTAATTTAGCCCAAAGGGTTTTCCAAAAGTAACTAAGGAACTTAGTATCCCTATCAGACATGATGGTTCTAGAAACCCCATGCAAGCGTATGATTTCCTTAAAGAATAGATCGGCTATGTTTGAGGTATCGTCCGTTTTATGGCATGGAACAAAGTGGGCCATTTTAGAGAACTGGTCTACTATGACAAAGATAGAGTTCTTACCTTGGCGGGTCCTGGTAACCCAAGGACAAAGTCCATTGAGATGTCGGTCCATGGCTCGGTTGGAATGGGTAACGGGGTGTACATACCTGCGCCTCGGCTGCGTGCTTTGGCAAGCTTGCACACCGTGCACCGATGGCCTTAGACCACACTTAGCGTTTTGAGAACCCCGAAATGTCCCATTAGCCCCCTCCGTGTGCCTCCATGACAAGTAAATCCCGCAAAGAAGTGTTAGGTATACAAAGTTTATTTTCATGAAACAAGTAATCGTCACTCTAGTAATATTTGCCATGGGCAAACTTAGAGCTGGCAAGAAAAAATTCCTGGAAGTCTGGATCAGTCGCGTAGGCTTCTTTGATCATCTCGAACCCAAGTACTTTGGCATCAAGCGTAGTTATCAGGGTGTATCGCCGGGATAGTGCGTCGGCCACAACATTTTCCTTCCCTTGCTTGTACTGGATCACGTAAGGAAAGGTCTCGATGAACTCAACCCATCTTGCATGCCGCTTGTTCAGTTTTTGATGTCCTTTGAGATGCTTCAACGACTGATGGTCAGTATGTATCAGGAATTCTTTAGGCCACAAATAATGTTGCCACATCTGCAGGGCCCGAACCAATGCGTAGAGCTCTTTTTCATAAGTCGGGTAATTGAGCGTAGCACCACAAAGCTTTTCATTAAAGTAAGCGATTGGCCGTTTCTCTTGCACAAGTACAGCTCCAATACCCACACCGGACACGTCGCACTCAATCTCAAAGGTCTTGAGAAATTCGGGCAAGGATAATAAAGGTGCGTGGATAAGCCGGTGTTTAAGTGACTTGAACACCATTTCTTGGGCTTGTTCCCATTTAAATCCAACGTCTTTCTTGATGACTTCTGTGAGAGGGGCTGCGATGGTGCTGAAGTCTCGGACAAATCGGCAATAGAATCCGGCCAGGCCATGGAAACTTCGAACGTCTCCAACCGTCTTGGGACTTGGCTAATATCGGATAGCCTTGATCTTCTCTTCGTCCACCTGTATGCCCTGTGAACTGACAACAAAGCCTAGAAACACCACGTTATCCGTACAAAAAGAACACTTTTTAAAATTTCCAAACAAGCGCTCCTTCCTAAGTACTTCTAACACATATTTCAAATGATTCACATGTTCTTCTAGACTTTTGCTATAGATCAGGATGTCATCAAGTACACAACTACAAAGACGCCTATGAATGCTCTAAACATATGGTTCATCAGCCGCATAAATGTACTAGGTGCGTTCGTTAGGCCGAACGACATAACCAGCCATTCATACCAACCATGCTTGGTTTTGAATGCGGTCTTCCATTCATCTCCCTCCTTCATCCGGATCTGATGGTATCTACTTTTCAAATCTATTTTTGTAAACACACTAGACCCATAGAGTTTATCTAACATATCGTCTAAGTGTGGGATGGGATGGCGTTACTTTACCGTGATGTTGTTTATAGCTCGGCAGTCCACACACAGCAACCAAGTCCCATCTTTCTTTGGCACCAGAAATACAGGCACAGCGCATGGGCTCATGCTTTCTTAGCCCTTTTCCATCAACTCATCGACCTAGTGCTGTAGCTCCTTAGTTTCTACCGGGTTGTTTCGGTAAGCAGGCCGATTTGGTAGGGACGCTCCAGGCACGAGGTCTATCTGATGTTCTATGCCTCGGATCGGTGGTAGACCTCCTGGGTGATTTTCAGGAAAAACGTCGGCGTATTCCTGCAAAACAAAAGAAATATTTCTCGGAAGCTCCGGCTCAGGTTTAGGAGTGCTAGCCAAAGCTGATTTGAACACGGGCAAGATAAAAGGCTGACTATCAAGCATGGCCTGTTTGATTTTTCTCGGCCTCACTGATGTGGTCGTGTGTGAGGGTGTCAAGTTTTACCCTAAATGAAATCAATAGCCGCAAGTGCACAGCTGATCGATTGTAGTACTTAGGGATCGAATCCACAGGGAAGGAGGATCTTTCCTGCAAAAGCCTTTGAAAGAAATATAAAGTAAGGAAGTCTAGAACCAGGTGAGTTTTGTGAGGGTTTTGGTGGTGTGTTTAAAACGTAAAAACGAATCTTAAAAAGAAAACACAGGAACTAAAATGACCTAATTACTTAGCTTAACGAAAACAAGTAAAAACGAGAAAAACGGCTAAACCTAATTGATAAGTGAAAATCGATTGAAAGAGTAAATAAACTAGACTAAAGCTTGAATGAAAATCAGTGTAATCTATAGGAAAAGAGGCGTTGGGGTTCAGGGAAGTTTTCTCAGGGGTATGAACGATTTAAAACATTGCTAGAGAGTAAATTTGATAAGATCTTAGCTTAAACTTTTCGAACTGGAGTCACGGACGTAAGAATACGCCACTGTCGTGATCATAGACAACTATCTCTCTCAACCCTGACCAGTAGGTTTCCACTCTGGCCCTGGAAAAGAAGAGGTGCATTATGTTTAAGACTCGTCAGCATTCACAAATCGCCCATAGGTAGGTTTTCACTCATATGTTTGTTTTGCTCTCCCAAACTAGATCTGACACCGGATGAACACTTTTGTGTCACCAAGCATCTGGATCAGATTGTAGTTCATGACGCTACTCTCATGCAATAAAAATGAATTCCGAAGAAAAAGTTCTAAGATTCGGCTCAATAACCAATGGAATCCTCACCGAACATATATATCCCCATCGAAAATCCCTTAGACCCAACAATAAAACTACTCATACATGATAAACGAAATCAAAAACATAGTATTAAAAAGTAGTACAGAAACCAAAATTGAAAAAGAAAGAACAAGGGTTCAAGAGATAGATCTCTCTCTCCCTAAAAGCTAACGTAAAAACAATAAGAAAACAAGATGGTGTAAAAGGTGATGATCCGAATTAGGGTTCCTAAGACATGTATTTATAGTCTCCAATGCTCTATGGTCTTTAGGGTTCCAGAATTGAGGCTGGGAAAATGATATGGGCTTCAGAAATGGGCCTCCGAACTCGGAGTTAGCTGGCCGCGGTTGGGATGTACGTGACCACGGTGAATGGGTGGCTGGCCGCGGTCGGGATGCTTGTGACCGCGGGAAATGGCTTGTTGGCCGCGGGTGGAAACGCTTGCCGGCTGGTTTACGGGACATCTTGCTCTTCGCGTATCTTTTGATTGAACCGTTGGATTGTCAAGCTGTAAAGTGTGCTGGAAAGCTGATACTTCCATCTTTAAGATCTCCAAATTTGAGCTGGATCAGACAGTGAGAAGGCCTTCAATCGGGGGTGAACTTCTGACGGTTTGACTCTGAGTTGAAATCTGGTCTTCTATCCATTTTGTTAAGCTTTTCTTTAAGTTTCCTGAAAAGAGTCTTGGAACTACAAATACTAGAAAAACGTGATAAAAGTACTTAAAAGCAATTGAAAACATAGAAAAGTATTTCAAAACGATCCATAAAAGCGGTCAAAATACGGTGTTATCAACTCCCCCAGACTTAAACCTTTGTTTGTTCTCAAACAAAGCAAAAGTCTAAACTGGTTAAGTGAAAACAAAAATAGGAAATGCACAAATCTCAGAGACATGAACTCCTAAACTAGGACCAAAGATCATGCATCAATCCACAACTTAGTCTAGAAAATTCTCACCAATACACAAAAGATATTAGTCCACTTTTTCCGTCATGCAAAACTTAAACAATCTAAATCTTGATTCTAGTCAACTAGCTCTCTACATTCATTAAGTTCAATAGTGAGTTCTCATTAAAGACATCATCCAGGGTAGACGGCGTTTGGCATTAAAAGGTTGTTTAAGTGGTGGAGTTAAAGTGTTTTGGGTTACCTGAAGATCTGGAGGATGCAAGATAATATGCAAAACCGCAAGAGAGATAAGGACCTGTTGAGGACCGCAATTTTCAGTCACTTCTCCTTGCCAAATGTTGTTGCATAGTCCTTCCTCTGTTGTTGTAAACAGCTATTCCCCCAGACTTAGATTCTTTTCGAAATCAGAAAATGATCTCCAAAACTTCATAAAATCGAACTCCAGTTGCCTTGGGACTTAAAACTTCTCTAGACTCTTTAAGACTTTTATTTCCTTTCTTTTCTTATTTTCGGGTTTATATTTTTATTTTTTTATTACGAAAAGGGAATGCCTTTTAAAGAGAGAGAGACTAGAGGACAAGATTGTACCAAAATTTGAGATTTTTCTAAGGTAAACTGAGCTTCCACTTGTGTTGAATCCTTCCAGGAACTTTTCCGGCAAATCGCAGGCCTTGGTGACTGAAAACTGCGTCGTTCCTCTTTCTCTCTAACGTTTTTGCACTTATCTGCATATAAGACAATAGAAAACAAGAGTGCATGTGGTTTGAAAGAGGATTGGTTAAGGTGGGGAACTAGTGAACTAGCCATTCAGGATCAACAGAGAGTGGTAAAAGGATAAAGGAGTCCTGAATATATTATTCGTTTCCCTGGTCTAATGTTTCAATGAGAAAATTAAGTCCAAATTAAGTCCAAATAAAACAAAGCTAGTGTATTCCTTCATCTAAATCGAAATCATTCAAATTCCTCTGGGGTACTTGGGGTACTTCGTTTCAAATGTGCTTAGCTACCGCCTAGTCTAGTCCTGAATCATGAATGAGCATGTCACTAAGAACAGTCTAAAAGCACACAGTCAACTATCATTGATTCATGTTCACTATTCCCTTTAAAACGTATTTTGTTTTGAAAACCGGTTTTGAAAAACTTTAAAGAAAATGCAAAAAGTGTAGATAATGCAAGACTCATGAAAGAAAAGTGGTTAGAAAGGGATGAAATCCTCCCCCAGACTTAAATCACATTGTCCTCAGTGTGAAACAAGTCGAGCTTGGATGAGAAAAATGAATAGATAATCGAATTGGTAAGGCCAAAGAGAACTTACTTGGATCCGGGATGCTGGTGGTGATTGACCGGATTCATTCGAAGAGGCTTGGGAAGGTGATAGGTGGTGATGAAGGTGGTGGAAGGTGATGAATGAGGTGGAGTGGGGCTTGGCAAGGTGGAATGAGGTGAAGTGGGTGGTTTGGGGTCGGGTTTCATCTCAACGACCATTTGCCGCGGTCAGGAGCCACGCGACCGCGGTGAAGTGGCTTTCTACCGCGGTCAGGAAGACGCGGCCGCGGTCGAACATGTGTTTCCCACGGTCAGAACACCTGCGACAGCGGAGCTTATATCGCTGCCTGTTCCTGCTTCTCCTTGGTTCCTGCTGGGCCGAGCAGTTAGGGAACATCCTTCTTTTTGGTTTTTTCGGTTTTTTGATTTTTTTGGTTTTTTTGTTTTATAAGAAACACCTGAAACTAAGAAAAAGAAAAAGATCAATAGAAAAAGAAAGAAAAATCCTAAAGAAAACAATACCTAAATGGGTTGCCTCCCATTAAGCGCTTCTGTTTTAAGTCGTTTAGCTCGATTTTTGGTGTTGGACGTGGCTTAGTCCAATGAAGAATACCTTGTCCTGAGACAAGTTTTTTTCGACATATCCTTGCTTTGCCTAGTAGGTTCTTCGTCACTCCAAAGTTCTTCTTCAAACTCTTCTATTGCAGAACGTTTTCCTGCTTTGCTGTTGTATGGGACAGCTTCTGTGAAGACATCTTTGTCGATATTAGCAAACAAAATCCTCCGGTTTGGCCAGTCCATTATAGCTCCAAAAGTTTCTAAAAAAGACTATCCGAGAATCACTGGATGTGTTGCGTCTCTCGTTTTGACAATGTAGAAGTCGAAAGGCACGATGCAATCTCCTATTCTCAAAGGAATGTCATGAGCTATTCCTTGAGGTGTTGCATTGGAATCATCAGCTAGACTAATCTTTGCCCTAGTCCTGCGCAGGTTCTTAATACCAAGTCTCAAAGCAATTGCCTTGGACATCATGTTAAGACAAGCTCCAGAATCACAAAGCACGTTTTTAAACATTTTTCCTCTAATAGAACAAGAGATGAGAAACTGACCTGAACCTTCGATTTTGTGAAGTGTTCGAACAGGTTTACCTCTTCTGGCATGATTGAACAAGTCTTCTATCTCAGGGATTGATTCTTTTCTCTCACAGAAGTAATGGCCTATCATGAAGTCCTTGCAAGATCTGGTAAAGGTGATTCCTTCAGGTAAATTTCGGACTACATCATTGAATTCATCGAGCTTCTCCTTGCTGATTTTGTTGGTGTAGTGGCTGCATTTTTCAGGTTTTTGAAGGTGGATCGCATGCACAGCTGCTTCTGGTGTTGTCATGTATCGAGCTCGCATAAAGTATCTATGGATATCCTCCTTAGACTCCTTGCAGTACCTGCAAAAGACTTGCAAACAACCAAGCTTCCAAATTTCATCAAAGCTTAGGTGAGCAGGGAATGACCTGACCACATTGTTGAACTCCACGAGCTTCTCTCTACTGATGTTGTTGGTGATCCATTGAATTTTGCCTGAACTGTCTTCTGAGGAATATCCTGCGGTTGGATCTTCTACAAACAACCCATATTCTTCATCTTCAGAGTATTGTTCTTCATACTCATTTTCACAAGACAAGGCCATGTTGCAGGGCCATGACTTACCTTCTTCTTCAGATCCTTGGGTGCTGATGGAGTAAACTAGTTGTTGATGGAGAGGTTTAGTCATCCCAGGTGGTGTATCAGACGCACAGCTGCTTGTATGAGCTGAACGGGGCTGTTTTGGAACATTTTTCCGGTTGGCCTTGACTGCAGGAGATGCGACCGCGGTAAAACGCCCATGGGCCGTGGGTAGACCGAGCACGACCGCGGGAGAAGGCCTCTTGGCCGCGGTCGGAAGCGACGCGACCACGGGAAAGTGTCTCCGAGTTGATTTGCTGCTGTTGCTTGCTCCTTTACTTCCTGGATGATCTCCTGGATCTTCTGGCTTGATGTACTTCCTCTCTGGACTTGAGTCTTTATTTTTGGTTGCTGGAATCTGCTCTCCAAGTCCTTGTATGATCTCCTCAACCTTTTCTTCAACTTCATCAAGAGCATAGACTACTTTGTCCATGGTTGAGTCAAGCTCTTCGGTTTTGTTAATGACTTTGTAAACCTTCTCTGAAACTTCGACTGTGAAGTCATAAGACTCGTTCTTAGCTTCGTTGAGGGCTTTGTCCACATCATCAAGTTTGAAATCCAGGTCAATGACTTTGGTTTTAGTGTTGCGAATCTCGTAGGTGTGCTTCGCTTGCTCTTCCTCCATGCTGTCGAACCTGTTAGCGATCATCGCTGCGTCTTTGGTTGCTCGTTCTTCTATTGATTTGACTTGTGAATCTAGGTTATCGATCTTCTCATTGAAAATTTTTGATATCCCGTCAATCCTTTTGGTTAGAGCGGCTGTAGCGGTTGCTTGAGCTTCTATGAACTGCTCGATTACGCCTTCGAGCTGACTCAATCGGTTACTGAGCTGGACGTTCTCATTTTGCTGGAGAACCTTGTGAGGTAGGCAATACATAGGTGGTCTAGGGTTTACCATTGGCGGCACGTAAGGCTCGTTCAAGAACGTTCTGTAGTCTTCGGTTCGGACTTCTTCGTAGAGATCGCGTAGGTACTGTTTCTCTATGCGTCTAGTGGCTTGAGGAGTATTGTAAAAACCTTCCTCATAGTAGGGATTTAAATTTATAGGATCCATTGCTTCTGAAATGAAAACAAAATAACCGAAAAATGGAAATATGCAGAAAAAGGGGTTCTAGAGTCGATTTACCAACCTTTCTTAGGGTTTTGCGGAAAAGAAAACGCGTGCCTTCCCCGTCAACGGCGCCAAAAACTTGATGTGGCCGTGTGTGAGGGTGTCAAGTTTTACCCTAAATGAAATCAATAGCCGCAAGTGCACAGCTGATCGATTGTAGTACTTAGGGATCGAATCCACAGGGAAGGAGGATCTTTCCTGCAAAAGCCTTCGAAATAAATGTAAAGTAAGGAAGTTTAGAACCAGGCGAGTTTTGTGAGGGTTTTGGTGGTGTGTTTAAAACGTAAAAACGAATTTTAAAAAGAAAATACGGGAATTAAAATGACCTAATAACTAAACTTAACGAAAACGAGTAAAAACGAGAAAAACGGCTAAACCTAATTGATAAGTGAAAATCGATTGAAAGAGTAAATAAACTAGACTAAAGCTTGAATGAAAATCGGTGTAAATCTATAGGAAAAGAGGCGCTGTGGTTCAGGGAAGTTTTCTCAGGGGTATGAACGATTCAAAACATTGCTAGAGAGTAAATTTGATAAGATCTTAGCTTAAAATTTTTGAACTGGAGTCACGGACGTATGAATACACCACTGTCGTGATCATAGACAACTATCTCTCTCAACCCTGACCAGCAGGTTTCCACTCTGGCCCTGGAAAAGAAGAGGTGCATTATGTTTAAGACTCGTCAGCATTCACAAATCGCCCATAGGTAGGTTTCCACTCCTATGTTTGTTTTACTCTCCCAAACTAGATCTGACACCGGATGAACACTTTCGTGTCACGAAGCATTTGGATCAGATTGTAGTTCATGACGCTACTCTCATGCAGTAAAAACGAATTCAGAAGAAAAAGTTTTAAGATTCGGCTCAATAGCCAATGGAATCCTCACCGAACATATATATCCCCATCGAAAATCCCTTAGACCCAACAATAAAACTACTCAGACATGATAAACGAAATCAAAAACTTAGTATTAAAAAGTAGTACAGAAACCGAAATTGAAAAAGAAAGAACAAGGGTTCAAGAGATAGATCTCTCTCTCCCTAAAAGCTAAAGTAAAAACAATAAGAAAACAAGATGGTGTAAAAGGTGATGATCCGAATTAGGGTTCCTAAGACATGTATTTATAGTCTCCAATGCTCTATGGTCTTTAGGGTCCTGGAATTGAGGCTGGGAAAATGATATGGGCTTCAGAAATGGGCCTCCAAACTCGGAGTTAGCTGGTCGTGGTCGGGATGTACGTGACCGCGGTGAATGGGTGGCTGGCCGCGGTCGGGATGCTTGTGACTGCGGGAAATGGTCTGTTGGCCGTGGGTGGAAACTCTTGCCGGCTGGTTTACGGGACATCTTGCTCTTCGCGTATCTCTTGATTGAACCGTTGGATTGCCAAGCTGTAAAGTGTGCTGGAAAGCTGATACTCCATCTTTAAGATCTCCAAATTTGAGCTGGATCAGACGGTGAGAAGGCCTTCAATCGGGGGTGAACTTCTGATGGTTTGACTCTGAGCTGAAATCTGGTCTTCTATCCATTTTGTTAAGCTTTTCCCTAAGTTTCCTGAAAAGAGTCTTGGAACTACAAATACTAGAAAAATGTGATAAAAGTACTTAAAAACAATTAAAAACATAGAAAAAGTATTTCAAAACGATCCATAAAAGCGGTCAAAATACGGTGTTATCAATCACAAAAAATGTCTCTCTTCTCACAGGTTGGTTGATTAAGGCCTTTTTGGGTGGTTCATTCGAACTCTCACTCACATTTTTGGTGTTTGATGTGTTTAGGGGGTCGCTCAATGTGGATTTTCCTTTGCTGCTTCTTTCTAGTTGGATTTGATCCAAATAAACCTCGCGTGGGGGCAGAGGGGCTAGGATGACCTTCCGTCCTTGATGTTCAAACGAGTGCTTGTTAGAAAACCTGTCATGGATCGCCTTACGGTCGTTCTGCCACGGTCGTCCCAACAAGATGTGCCCAGCTTCCATAGGTAAGACGTCACATAGCACCTCATCTTCATATCGCCCAATTTTAAAATGAACCGTGACCTGCTTAGTGACTTTGAGTTGCCTCTGGTTGTTAAGCCATCTGAGATTGTAAGGTTGCGGATGCTTCATCGTCTCCATACCTAGTTTCTCCATCATGCTCTGGCTGGCAACATTCGTGCAACTTCCTCCATTGATGACCATGCTACAGGTATTTCCCATGACCAAGCACTGTGTGTGGAAGAGATTCTCCCTTTGATCCTCTTCCCGGATCAGTTCTTGGGATACCAACATTCACCGCGCCACTAGCAATTCTCCTTCAGCCGCGTACTCTTCCTCGGCTTCATCATCATATATCGGCTAGGGTCGTCTTCTACCTCGGACACGACTTCACCGGTTTCTAGTAATATCATCGCCCTCTAGTTTGGACACTTATTCACATAATCTCCCTTGCCTCGGCTTTTCGATGTCGCGTGTCCTGGCTGAGGTAGCCTCGGCTTTTCCTCGGTAATCGATTGCGGAGGAACTTGGCTTAAGATCTGATTTAGGCCGCTTATCGGATCGGGCCGGATAAGTGGCCTTGTCTTCTCGGTAGTTCGGCCGGGAGCTAGTTCCATAGGCGGACCGAGAGGTTCCCTTCCTCTTGAGCTGTTGTTCCACCAATATGGCCTTGTGCAACATCTCGGGTAAGCTCGCATACTCCTGTAGCTCCATTTGGTCTTGTAGATCTCGGTTCAGACCACTTAGAAATCGGGCCATGGTTGCGTCCGTCGTCTCATCCACATCGGCCTTTAGCATAATGATAACACTGTATTTTGACCACTTTTATGGATCATAATTATGTCTTATGAAGGTGTTTTAACTCTGTTTCCAATGGTTTTTAAATTTTTTTCAATGTTTTAGAGTTTCAAAAGACTTTACAGGAAACTTGGGCAAAAGATACGCAATTTGGAACAAATGAGCAATTTTGGATAAATGCAGACTGTCAGAAGTATGATAAGCGATGAAGAACTTCTCACCGTCCAATCACCCCCAAAATTTGAGACAACATAGAGGATCTAACCAGCTTTCTAATTCATTTGGTTTGGAGACAATCCAACGGTTAGATTTTCAGATACTCCTGATGCAAGAATGATAGAAAATGCAGTTCTGGAAGAGAGCCACAAGCCGGGACCGCGGCCAACACCTGTTTTCCCGCGGGTAGAGCAACCGCGACCGCAGACATTGGTTGTTCACTTTCCAGACGACTTAATTAAAGCCCAGATCAATTCTTTTCGTTATTTTTGAAGCCCTAAGTGTTCAGGACAACTCCTGAAGCTATTTATACCCTCTTTAGGTCATTATAAAGAGAGGAGACGAATAGAGACCGAAAATTTAGAATGAGAGAGAGAGGGAGAAAAAGAGAGAGAGAGAGAGAGAGAGAGAGAGAGAGAGAGAGAGAGTTCGTGTGCCTCACCAACCTAGGAGGCCGCCGCCCTTGAAGGAGGAGCCGCCGGTGGAGGAAGTCATCGCGCCTCCGTCTGCTTCTCTGTTCTTCGTTTTTCTTCCTTCTTTTCTTTAATTTCCTGAAACTTTCAATACTCTATGATGCTTTGTTACAATATGTTTGAGTAGTTACCCAGTTGGGTTTAAAGGGATTTTTCAAAGGGAATTTCGTGTGTCTTTGCTTATGAATCGATAGATTTAGGATTTATAATCTTCTAGATGTTCTTCGTTTGCCTTTAATCTTACTGCGTGATTCTTTGCTGGCCACTTAGAAGCCGATCTGATATGATATGTTGCGAAAGCTTTCATTGATTGTCTGAACTAGGGTGAAACGAGCAATAATTCTATAAGAGTGGAAACCTACCTGTAGTTGAGTTGTGAATGTTGATGAGTCTTGTTCTGCTATTGCATCTTCTCCCTTCCACGATCAGAGTGGAAACCTACTGATCAGGGTTGCGAGAGATAGTTGTTGAGTGCTGCGAAAGTAGGCTATTCATACTTCTGTGCCTCGAGTTCTAGAACATACGTAGTTGATTACCTTTATCACATGTTTAAAATCGACATAGCTTAGTCCATGAACCCCTCCGAAAACCCCTTGATGCCCAACGTTTGTCTTTAATTGCTTACAACCTTCGATCTAGTTTGCTTTTCATTCGCTTATTACTTGCTTCCATTCGCCTTTCTTTAATCGCTTTATACTTGCTTTTATTTGCTTTCGTTTTTAATTGTTTTTACTTGTTTAGCTTTCTAGTTTAGATTTCATGACAACCAAACAAACCCAAAACCAAAACCCGAATTGTTTAGTTCTAGTCTGATTTAAGCATTGCCGTGAATTTGTACTGAAACAACTAAGTCTTTGTGGATCGATACCCTAAGTACTACAGCGTACATCTGTGCACTTGCAGACATTTAGGGGTTATAAATTTAAAACCTGAAGCTTAGTAAAACGAAAACAACAACACCCGTTTTTGCTCGCAATCACATAAGCCGTTCCATTTATTGGAAATCGTCTTCCACGTTTCTTTGTTCCCTGAGTCAACCATCCGAGTCTAGTGTGTAACTCCCGATTGTAGTGGGCTGGAACAAACCGGTGTCTCATCAAGTTGGTTAGTCACCACCTGGTCCCACCAGTCAATCGCGTAGCCGTGGAACTCAGTTGCGGCCAAATTCATCTTCTTTTGCTCGGAGAAGTTTTGACACCCGAAGACCAGCTCGATCTTCTTCTCCCACTCCAGGAATGCATCTGGATCGTTCTTCACTTAAAACGGGAGTATTCGGAGTTTCATTCCATCGAGGTCGTTATCAGTTCGGCTTCGGTCACGGCCTGGATCGTTCTGATCGTTTCGTCGGTATGGTGGATCTTGGTTGTCATCTTCTGTGTGTTGCTGGTTGTGGTTTTGTCTGCGTGTTTCCTGCATGCGGAACTGTCCTCCACGACCTCGGCGTGCACCTCGATCATACCGTTTCCTGGGCCGGCTTGCTCTATGTGACCATCATCATAAAAAGGGTTGTCCAGAACCGCTTCCTGATTTCGATCCCTCCTCAAATGTTCTGGTTCCTATCGATTCTGGTGACCACTTTGTTCTCCATCAGACTGTCGTGGCTGCCTTTCTAACCGATCCATTCATTGATTCATACGCTCCATCAGCTCAGTGATTTGGGTAAGCTTAGCATCCATTTCTTCCGGATTGATCCAACGAATGTGGTTTCCGTCATGAAAGGTGTAGTAGTTCCACTCTCCGCCTGAATCTGAATAAGGGCCCGATGACTTATAAATTGGTACCTCGCAAAAAGAACAAACACATTAATACAAATATTCCTCACTTGTGTTTCTCTCTTGAATTCAGTCACTCTCTTAAAGACCTCACAACACACTAGAGTTTCTCCCCGGTTCTAGGTAAACTAAATCGACAACTAGATTTAAGCCTTTAACCGAAACGGTGAATCAAGCATATCAGAGACTTAAGCGGAAAGAAAGAACAGATAGATAGAAAAGAATTTGGATCGTTTTCTTCTTTCTTTTTTTTTAACGTTTGGACTTCTTCTTTTTTTTTTTTTTACTTTTGGACTTTAAAAAAAAAACGATTTACAAGAGACAGATGAGAAAAGATTGAATTTGAAAAGACAAAGAAAGATAATACCAAATTTCTGCAAGTGCGTGGCTCTGATACCACTTGATAAGACCCGTCCTAGAATTGTCACCCACTTGCTTCGGTGAGGTTGATAAAATCTTTGATTCCAGATCGATTCAGAGAAAGAGATGCTAAGGCGTGAGTGTAAACCCGAATATCTTTAGGCCCTAATCCAAAGAAAAGAACGAAAACTAGGGGATGGAAACAAAGAAGGACAAGGGTCGTGATATCGGATGTTAGGGTGTGAGACAAGTCCCGAAATTCCCTAAGCCCCAGATATGACTATGATCTCTCTCACTCTATGTCGGTGAAGGCTGCGTCAAGTAGGATGAAAACTACTTGATAAATCAAAACGATCTAATGGCTAACCACCAAGTATCGAAAAGTTCAAGAATAACAAAAAAAAAACTCAAAGATAATTTTTATGAAGAGAATAGTGATGATCCAAATCTGAGTACAAAGATGCCTTTATATAGAGGCTTTAGGAGACCATCGGTCATACATAGGAAATAAAAGAAAATAAATGAAAGCAAAGAAAACGTTGAAAAACGATCAAACTTCCTCGGATGATCCTTCGCATACTTTGCCGAGAAAACTCTTGAACTTCTAAGTAGCATACCAAGCCGCGAACGAACCACGGTCGTGAGATGGGTGATGCCTTAACCTCGTTAAAATCTCATTCGGTAAACCCAGTGGGACAAACCCGAATTTAAGGAAAAAGAGTATCAAGACAACACCCCAACCAAGTTAGTTCGGACCTGAGTACATGATCACGGTCATAGCCTTGTGATTTGGTTCCGGGGTTGGGTCTGTCGTTTGGCTTTGGCTCCTAAGACTGGTAAGCACACGCTGGATCGCTCCCGTAAGCATTCTGGTACGTGATCTGGTCATAGGCCCAGCTGGCACGGCTAGACATCGTCTGGGTCGGTGGCTGGGTCTTGTTCTTCATCCTGAACTTCGACTTGCGGTACGACTGTTGCACCTGATGGTTCCATGATTCTATCAGCGGGTAAGGCTTTGGTATCCAATGCATCATGGAAATCACTTATTCATCGTTCTTCTTAATGCTTGGTTATATAATTGTAGATGTGTATTTGGATATGCTCATTATTGATGTATTATTGATGGATCAACTCTTGTTTTTTTTTTGACATCTCTGAATCAACGATCAACTCTTGTTTATGTGAAATTAATGAATGAATCAGACGTTAAAAAAAAAAAATTCACTTCAACTATCATTATATGAAATGTAAAAACCCTAACATTCTAAAAAAACAAATTAGAGCTCGTATTAATAATTTTGAACCCATACGGTAACTGTTTTGTAATACAAAAAAAGTTATTTTGTGTGAAAAAATAATAAATTAAGCATTTGAACTTCTATTAAAATTATGTAATTGATAAATATTTTAAATAATAAAAAACTTTTGTTTTTGAAATGTCATAAAAATAATTCATACTAAATTGAAAAGATAACATGTCATGCATACATTACATCTACAATTAAAGTTTGATAATTAAAATGACATTGTTTAAGATCGATGACAAGATGATATTTATTTATGTCAGAGTTAAATGCAATGAAACAAGACATATTAGAATGGAGAAAAAACAATAAATCATGATTTTGGCAATATTCTTGAAAATTAGTAATATATGTTATAAAATTTATATGATTGCAATTTCCAAAAAATACTTTACTCCAAAATACTCCTTTATGGTGTCACACTTTAGTTAATCTACCCTTAACAGGGGATCATACTCTTGTCTGGAAAATAAATGCACTTACTGGATATGTTATATGTCAAACCCCATGGAATCTCTCACGACCTTACTTGCAGATATTTTATGGAGGTCTGGAAAAATCTTGCTTAAAGAGTGCTAGTAAACTTGTTCATGGCAGATTGGGACATTCTTATTCAACTCATAAGTTATCTTTTATCAAGCCAAAGCCACACGATGTAGCAAGTAAAAACCAAAGAAAGCATGATGAATCTCCATCAGCACCTCAGTGACTGATTCAAATCTTAGAAAGAGAGCTCATAAATGCCTACGCACAATCCAAAGAAGCAATTGAAGAAAAAAAATTTTTTTCTTCAATTTTTTTTCTTTTTCTCCTTTATATTCCACATTCAAACAATAGTAGCATTTATTGTAAAAACGATTTTTGTAGTTAGAATAAATGTAACATTCATTTCAAAAAAAAAGATGGTCAGGTCTGAAGCCTATTAATCAAGCCAATTTCCTACATGTTCTTAACTGGTTCTTTTTAGCCAGGACACTCCTACATGTACTTGAGCCCAGGCTCGGGAGGAACAACCCATTTTCTCAAATTGGATTTTCTTTCAGTGGAAGTTTGATATTCAAGATTTCTTTCCACCAGTTGAGCTAGAAAACGTTGATCTGATTTCTCTCTGAATTGTTTTACAGCTTCAGTTGCCAAATACTATTTTTCTTTAGAGAAGAATTTGTTTCTGTTTTTCCATATGATCCAAAGAATTCTAGGAACCTTTTACTAGTCTCCACAAAATATTTTACATTTTTTCAAGTAACAAATGACTGATGAAAAATTAGCAAATAGTATTACAAGATCAAAACCATCTTTTGAACATTGGAAATTGGATATTAATATTGCCAAAACAATTATCTAGCAATCATGCAAGCAATCAAGACATGGTTTATCGACTCACCCACCATTCCACAAATCTGACATCTCAAATCAATCTCTATATCTCTTGATGCAATCTCATCTGCTACCAGAATAGCTCCATTAACCGCTATCCAAAGGAAATTTTTGATTTTGGTGGAGCTGTTTGGAGAGCCTAAATCTGTTCTTTGAGAATGTCAAAAGACAAGTGTGCCACTGCTTCCTATGTTATCTCATCCTTATTCGTTTGACATGCTAACCAATACCTAGACTTGACCGAGGATCCTCCACTTCAGTTGTGCTGCGAAAACACCAAAAATTATTCTTGAGACACTGGTGGTTTTGACCAAATTTTATGAACATCTAGTCAGAAGAAGGTTTTCAAGTAAGTGTGTTAGAGATAGAATCGATTTCCAAAAACAAAACGTTAACTAAATAGTAGCAAATAGAAAAAGAGTAAAATAACTCCTCCTTGGATAAACAGATAAACCTTCCAAAGTTCTCTCTTGCTAGAATGTCTTTCACAACCAAGACTCCATCAATATATAAGAAAACGTAAAAGCAAACTCTCTAGGAAAAAAGAAATACTAAAATAGTAAACCTAAATCGATAAGATAGAACTTATAAGTAAAAAAGAAATTATCCTATTAGAAATATCCATATCATTGCAGCTCGCTTAAAGAACAGCCATGTCCCAAAGGCTGGATTCGGACACTAATATGCTATTCTACAACAATTATTTCACCAATTGACTTCGTCCTCTGCCAACACCAAAGTTCTAAGAGATTTGTAGGGACACTAAAGTTTGAGGAGAATATGGTTGCTTGCATTAGACAACTCACCTTCATGTCAAAATATTCTTGATGTGAATACCGACGTGTACCCCTTGGCCTATAGAGGTTGTTTCTTGAACAACCATTAGAAGATGTTTGGGCATGTGTTGACATTTCTGGTTTCCAATTATCAAGAGGTCGTAAAAATAATTTGAAGTTCCTGAGCCTTTAAGATATGGTAGGGTTCTGGCCACAATAGCCCCTGACCATCCTGAACCACCATTGTCAGTAAATCGCCTAAATGCCTTTTCAGGTGGTTTGCCATTGTCCCAATAGTAAAAATTCAACTCCCTTTCAATATACTTAGCAACATATATTGCAGTTTGCAATTCTCAAGTATCGTTTGGCCAAAATTTGACACAAATCTCCTTTTTTAACTCATTAAGAAATAATACCAACTAAAGATGATGGTCTAGAAGCAAAATTTAAGCTGCTCGAGCAAGAAACTCATTTACAAACTAATCAACTGAATATGTTTGCAAATCATCAAATTTTGAATGTCGTCCATCCATATTTGCAGTCAATTGAAATCATAAATAAAAGAAAATTATCCTAGTAGCAACATTCATATCAGAGTATCTTTTCTAGAATCTGCGGGAAAAAGTCAATGGTATATACTTAGGTCATGAATAGAAACAAGAAAGCGGTACAGATTTCATTGGTTATTTTAAAAACCCTTTTTAACACCAATCATGAATCTTTTGTTATTATTGTAATAATATATATATAATATATATTGAAAATATTAATTAATCAAAAAATAATAAAAAAATCTCTAAAAGAAGTAAAACTGATATAGAAAATTTTTCGTAAGTATTAAAGTTATAAAACATACAAAAAATAATATCCACTAATACTTATGCAAATAATATATATTTTTAATTATTTAGTTATTTTCCCAAAAACTTTGGGATGTGCCACTTGTCCAAAAGTGTTTGAATATTGCATTTAGTGTCCGAATGGAGAAAACATATCAGACAATGCGGATCTAGCGTTTCAAGCGGATCAAATACGGATCAAGCGGATTAAGCGGTTCAAAATATATTATTAAATAGGAAAAGCAGTTGGTAAAATATATTTCAATTAAATATAAATGTAGTATGATTATAAATATATCAAAGACATTAACATTGGAAAAAAATAAGATCAAGTATTTCAATTTTCCGATAATTTATTTGCAATATGTTCTCTGATGTACATGGTTTAATTTCTCTCGGCTATCCATGCTGCTTCAGTTTCGCCTAGTTTCGGTTCAATGTTTCCTAGATCTGCTTTAGTTTATGTGTTGTCAGACATAATTTATTTCATTATTTATGCAAAATCTTCATCAGAAAATTTTGAAATTCTAATAAAATTATGGAGTCCCGTGGTATCCATTACCATTTTTTTCTGCACTTCAGTATTATAACTAGGAAACTCAGAAAAAAATCATCCATTTTTTCTAAATTCTAAATGTGCTCTCAATAACAGAACGTAAGGATGCATGGCAACGATTGAGAATTCCTGCTTATTTCGAGGACGAGGACCATTTTGGAACTTCGACATATGATCTTGAAGAACCATGTTACGTGATGATCTATTGGGAGCAAACAAATCTTATTTATTTGGATCTCCAAGATCAACTACATAATACTTAGTCGGAGGCAAAAGAAATTAAACATCATTATATTACATCATCGTGAGAATTGTTGTATCGTGACAAGATCTTTGTGCTCAATTCCAAACATATGTGAACAACATATTCAAGTTACATATTGCCATGATGTTAAACAATGTTCTACTATGCCAATTCTAATACATTCATTGTAATTCAGGCTTCACCTTAACTCATACATGAACTCCATCCATTGTTCCAACAAATCCACTAAAAACTGAACAATATTTTGAATCCATTAGAATCAGTTGAGAATTGTGAGTAGTTCTTGCCTTCTTGGAGTTATGATAAAATCATAAGCAAGTAACTTAGTTACTAGAAACACTTCAAAGAATTTCCTTTTCATTATTTTTTAAGTTCTTCTGAATCGCAATCCACCATCTTTTTGAACTTCATTGTGTCAACATATTCATAGAAACATGGCCACACTTTCTTTAATGCTTCACAGTCGTAATCCATAATTTGTTTTTAGGTTATCACACAATGTTCTAACAAACCAAGAGATATTTTAGTAGCTGAAGACAAGCAGCATGATCTTCTTGTAAGTGATTCCAAAAATTTTGCCATCCCATACTATTATCTGTTTGAACTGGTCCACTTTCAAAATACCGATTGTAGTAAATGAGTGCTGGTTGGATTATCACTACAAGAAAAACATCATTTTACAACGGCCGAAATGGTCGTTATTTCGTCGCTATAGGGCCATTACGACGGACTACCGACGATTTCGAAATCATCGTAAAGTCATCGTCGTAATAGACAAATCATCATAAAATCGTCGTATAATATACGACGGTTTTGTTTCGTCGTAAAGTCGAGGCAATCAAAATCGTCGTAAATGCGTCGTACAGTTTACGACGAGTTTACATCGAATTGCGTCGACTTGGTCTTCGCCTGGACCGTCGTTAAGTGGTCGTTAATGGTCGACGTAAGATCGGCGTAAAATGTACGACACATAAATCGTCGTAAATCAATCTTAAAGTATTTCTTCATTTCGTCGTAAAATCGTCGTAACTCTCAGATGTATAATCGTCGTATTTGTCGTCGTACATTGTAGTCGTAAATTCATCGTAATATTTACGACGAATGTACGACGGTTTTAATAAATCTATTACGACGATTATACGACGTTTAATACAATTGAAAATTAAAAAAAATAATAATTCGAATTAAAATTTAAATTAAAAAAATAATTTACAATTTAAAATTTATGAAAATTTGAAATTAAAATTAATTGTAATTTACAAAAAAACCCTACAGATCTAAATCTAAATCTAAATCGATCCCGTCGATCCCGTCACCGGCCTCCTCCCCATCGTCCTGGACGTGTTCCTTGCCGGGTCGTCGGTTTGATGCTTCCGCCGGCGCCTGATCTCCGGCTCTAGGAGGCTCAACCCCGAGAGATCGGAACATCTCCTCGTCCGTCTGCACCGGCGGTTGCGTTCTAGTGGATGACCCGGCGGCAGACGATCCGACAACCCCATCAGCCCGCAGCTTGTCCAACTGCGCCATGAGTACCGGGTTGTCGGCTCCCATGATCTCGAAGAGACCGTAGAGCTGGTCGATCCTCGTCTCGTACCGGGTCCGCATCTGATCGATCTCCTGGCAGATAACCGGGTCCGCGTCAGCGCCGGGGTCGATTGGACCGAGCTACCTCCGGGAGACGTTTTACGCGCCTGCTGAGTCAGCTGCGTCTGTCGCTCCTCGATCGCCGCACAGGCGGCGTTGTAGATCTCCTCCGCCCGAGGATCCGTGAATTCGCCGTTACGCTTTTTATGCGTCTCGGCGAAAACCTTCGTCATCGGAGGAAGTTCTCCTCTGTTATCTTCGACCTACAAAATCAAAATAGAAAAATTAATTAGTATAAAAAAATAAGAGTTAATTATTTGAAAACAAAAAAATTAATAATTTTAATTTACTTACCATCATAAGCCGTCTTCCGGCAAAAGGAATCTGGCCGGAAGTGTGCGAGACGTTTTTCCGATTTCCCGCATCGTCAGTAGCATTCCTGAAAAATATTTTGATTAGAATCTATTATAAAAAAAAAAATAATGTAAATATTATTGAAATTAACTACGACTTACCTAGATCCGGAACACTTGGCGGCCGTAGTCTGGTTGTGCGGATCCAACCAGTACTGGATAAGGCCCCGCCAGACGGTATTGGACATAGGCGCCGGCTTAGCCTTGTCGCCGTCAACCTCCCACTTCCGTTTCCAGTCGGAAACGGTGTTGTTGAGGCGGAATTTGACCTTCTCCTTGAAGGCCGTCTCCACACGTCCGTGTGCGGATGTTTCCCAATGCCAGTTTTGCTAGGACAAAAAAAAGAAGTTAGTAATTATTGTCAAAAGTTAAAATTTAAAATTAAAATTAATCGAAATGGTAAATTACTTACCGCAAAACACTTGAACCAAGTGTCAAGTGTGGCCTGATCCAGCTTCTTCCAGCTGGTATGGGGTTGTACGAAAAACCCCTTGATGATATCCGCAACGTTACGACCGACTGCATTGTCGGTCGTAAACCTAGTCAAATGGAAAGAGAAAAAGTAAATTAGTATCAAATATATAAGAATAAATATTAATTAATTTAAAAATATTGTAGGAAAAAAATTACGTACCAATAGGTGCCGGGGGCTCGATCCGGGTCGAGTTTGTTCATGGTCCCACGACCGGGTTACGCTAGAAGATCCTGTACCGTAAACTGGGCATACGGTACAGGCGGGATCGGATCAGCCTCAGGCTCGGCCTGTGCCGGAGCCGCTGGTTCGGCTGGTGGTGGTGGAGGCGGTGCCGGCTGCGGAACAACGACCGGTTGGGAAACCGTCCGTTGTGTTCCCGAGGACTCCGGGATGGCTGATCCGGTCGCCGAGGTAGACGGGGCCGTACCGTCAGAATCGACGAGCTGTCGGTAGTGAAATCTCTTAGCCCGAGGAGCCATCGAGACAGAATCTACAAACTTTTAAAAAATTTGTTACTAATTTTCAAAAAATTTTTATTAAAATTTACAAAATCCGAGCCTATCTAAATTCCGAAACCTAAATCTAAATTCCGAACCTAAATCTAAAATAATATGTAATGAAATTAATTTTAAAAAAATACTTACAAATTAATTGGCTGGAGAGTAGGGAGAGAAGGAGAGATTTTGTTTTTTAGAGAGATAGAGAGATTTCTAGAGAGAGAGAGGGAAGAGAGGAATGAGCGACGAATGAAGAAATCTCGCGTCCCTTATATAGATTTTGTGATCGTCGTAAAATCGTCGTTACTTTACGACGGTTTTTTGACGATTTGGTTGTATAACAGTCGGTCCACTGCATGACACGACACGTGTTGTAATGGTCTTTTGGTCC
>NW_006256901.1:7846023-7920517 GCF_000478725.1 Eutrema salsugineum | reverse complement strand
TTGAAAAAAAAACATACCATATTTACAAGTTCATTGCATGTTTTTCGTATATGTTAAGTGAAAGGGTTATATATTAGATTACGGAATTTCATTTTTTACTATCTCATGTCATAAATCCCATCATACATGCAAAATTTGTAAACCTTTTATTATATGTTAGGATACAATAACCTTTGCATTGTTCTTTATGCAATATCCCATTTATAAGATTTAGGGTTTACTCACTTTTTTAAAAAAACATCGTAAAACCGTCGTAAATTTACGATTATATTACGACGGTTTTACGATGTTTTTTTAAAAAGTGAGTAAACCCTAAATCTTATAAATGGGATATTGCATAAAGAACAATGCAAAGGTTATTGTATCCTAACATATAATAAAAGGTTTACAAATTTGCATGTATGATGGATTTATGACATGAGATAGTAAAAAATGAAATTCCGTAATCTAATATATAACCTTTCACTTAACATATACGAAAACATGCATGAACTTGTAAATATGTATGTTTTTTTTCAAATTTTTGATTTTGATCAGATTGATAGCATTTCATATAAAATAAGATAACCAATCAAAAACAATTGTGAAATACCTTACAACCAATAAGATATAAAAGATTCAAATTCTTGGATTTAGGCATTACGACGCTTTTACGACGAAATAGTGTACTCGTCGTAAAACCGTCGTAAATTTACGACGATATTACGATGGTTCGTCGTAAAGACGTCGTAATGTTGAAACCCTATTCATTCAGGGCTTAAAACCTAGACTTAGGGTTTAGGGTTTAGAAAAACCGTCGTAAAATAAAATAGAATTTTATGGTTTTTAAAATATTCAAACAAACAAAGTTACAAATTACATAATAACAAACATTCACTAAATACAATGCATGAAACTCAATCAGATTCATCTTCCTCTATTACTTCATCACCATCACCGTCTTCTTCCGCCAAATCGTCTTCATCGGTTTCAGCAAACTCATCATCACCTTCTTCTTCTGTATCATCGGGAAGATCTTCAAGTTGCCTGTTCCGAGGGTCTATTAAGAAAATATTCTCGTCAGCATCTGGTTCAGACAGATCTACGCAAGTGTCCTGTTGAAGTGGAACATCCTCAACCCCTACAATCTTGCCCCTCGGAGCCACTTTAACTACAGCTAACCATGAAATTCCTGTTGATCGAACTCGAGGGTATGGCAGAAACGTTACCTGTTCTGCTTGAGAAACTAATATAAATGGCTCAAACCTGTTGTACCGTCGTGATTTGTTCACGTCAACAACTCCAAACTTGTTTAGACGTACCCCTCGTCCAACAGTTGGATCAAACCAATCACATTTGAAGAGAACAGTTTTCAGCCTTAACAATCCAGGATACTCTACTTCAATTATTTCTTGCAAAACTCCATAAAAATCGATTTCACCCCTCACACAAACTCCATAGTTTGTTGTCGCCCGCTTTGCACCGTGACGGTATGTGTGAAAAACATAGCCCCGAGTGAAATACATTGAGGCTGTAGTTATTTTTGCCATCGGACCTAGTAGTAACTCATGGAACCATGTTGGAAATTCATCCGGATCATTCGGGTCCACCTAATAGAAAAAAATTCCGCTTTGATTTCCTGATTTCGATATATAGCAAATTAAAGTAGTACTCTTTTAATTAAAATTTTATACGTACTTGTCCTTTTAACCACTGGGCATAGTGTTGATCTTTACGATCATTGATTTCAGTTTCAGAAACCCCAGATATGCATTCTTTAACCTCATCAACAAATGTGCTGAGAAAAACAGCAAATAGTTATTAATACTGACAACTCGATCATATAAAGATATTATTAATTAAAAAGGTACCTTTCATACGATGACAACTCTTCACAATTTAACAGGATATACGTATGTGCACTGTGATAATCATTTTCATTGGACCACCAAACATCTTTTAGTTTTCCACTAAGACGTCCGATCGGCGAGAATATGTCAGGTACACCTTCAACGGCATATGTATGGCCAACTCCTCCATCATCATATCGACGAGTAGCTCTTTTGCGTGTTTGTACTTTCGGTGCAAAATAGTATGAAGTGAAGTGTGAAGTCTCTTGCGTTAAGCTTCCCGCCACAATTGAGCCTTCCATTTTAGCTAGGTTTTTGGCTTTACCTTTAAGATGCTTCATGAAACGCTCGAACGGATACATCCACCTGTACTGAACGGGTCCACCGAGCTCTGCTTCGTATGGGAGATGAACAGGAAGATGTTCCATAACATCAAAAAATGATGGTGGGAAGATCTTTTCCAAATTGCACAACAAGATTGGAATATTCAATGCCAGTTGTGATATTACATCAACTGATAATGTTCGTGTACTAAGATCCCGAAATAAAGCACCAATGCCTCCAATAGCTTCATAGACGTTTTTGGGCAAGAGTTCAGCAAATGCAAATGGAAATAATCGTTGCATAAAGACATGGCAGTCATGGCTTTTCATCCCAGCAAACTTTACCCCCTTCTCAACAGATTTGGAAACATTAGAGACATACCCATCAGGAAATTTAACGTCAGAAGAAACCCATCTGAACAATGCTGACTTTTGATCTGCACTCAACCGAAATACAGGAACTGGTGCTTTCCCGTTTCTCAATAGATGCAACTCACTTTTGTTGCATAAATCAGGCAAGTCCAATCTTGATTTACCATTGCCTTTTGTTCTTCCCGCTACGTTCATAACTGTATGCATGATGTTATCAAAAAAGTTTTTTTCAATGTGCATGACATCAAGATTGTGTCTGAGCAGATGATCTTTCCAATAAGGTAGTTGCCAGAAGATACTTTTCTTGTGCCAATTATGATGAACTCCATAACCTTCAGGCATATTTGCAGGAGTGTACCAGTTTCCCCCACGAGTTACTGTTTCTTCTGCCCTCCAATGATCTATTTGCGCCTGTATATCAGCTCCTGTTAAATTAACGGGTGGAGGGACACGTACACTTTTGTTCTTCAAAAATAACCTCTTGTTCCTCCGATAAGGATGGTTATCCGGTAAAAACCTCCGGTGACAATTAAACCAACAAGTTTTTCTACCATGTTTTAGCTGAAACGCATCAGTTCGATGAAGACAATAAGGACAAGATAGCCTCCCATGTGTAGTCCATCCTGATAGCATACCGTAAGCGGGAAAATCGCTTATTGTCCACATAAGCACAGCTCGCATAGTAAAATTTTTCCTCGTAGAACAGTCATATGTACGAACGCCAGTATACCATAACTGATTCAACTCATGTATGAGTGGCTGAAGAAATACATCGAGAGCTCGCTTCGGATGATTTGGACCTGGAACCAAAATACTTAGGAAAAGAAATTCCCTTTGCATGCAAAAATCTGGAGGAAGCTTATAAGGAGTTAGGATTACTGGCCATAATGAATATTGTCTACCAGACATACCAAATGGACTAAAACCATCAGTGCACAGACCAAGATAGACATTCCGTTTGAACTTAGCAAAATCTGGGTATACCATATTGAAGTGTTTCCATGCCTTTGCATCTGATGGATGAACAACTTCTCCATCTACTTGTGTATGTTCTGCATGCCATCTCATTGATGCAGCTGTCCTTTCAGATTGATAAAGCCGTTTTAACCTATCAGTTATAGGGAGATACCACATACGTTGGTACAGTATCCTTTTACGCCCACCAGTTTGAGGCCTGTATCTTGGTTATGGCAAATCGACATTCCTCCAGCTGATCATCGTCTTTCCAAAAAATCATACAATTGTCAACACATACATCTATCATCTCAGAAGGTAGACCAAGACTAAAAATCAACTTCTGAATTTCGTAGTATGTTCCCGCTGCCAAGTTATCCTCCAGTAGATACTCCTTCAGAAGATCAGCCCAATCATCCATGCAAACCTCAGCCAGGTTATGATCTGTTTTAATTGACATCATCCTAGCTGCCAACGATAATTTAGACAAGCCTTCTCTACATCCTTCGTAGATTGGCTGATTAGCATTGTCTAACAAATCATAAAATCGTTTGGCATCTACATTAGGTTCCTCAACAGCATTACCCGTATGCGTTTCATGAAATGCATCAGTCACCATTTCGTGCATCCTATCATGATCTACACTTTGGTCATATTGATACTGATTAGGCTGATGACCATAATTCGATTCATCAATATCAACATGACTTTGATAATTACTACTACTACCAGCATTCCCAGGAGTATTACTGCCATATCCTTCTCCATGTAGATACCAAACAAAATATTGCGGCATAAACCCTCTATTTAATAAATGCGTCCACACGGTTTTGGTTAGTGTATACCTCGTATTCTTGCATTTCAAACAAGGACAAAACATCTTCCCACTATCTTTCGTTCTCTCCATATTTGTAGCCTGATACATAAATATTTCTAACCCGTTCTTGAACTCTTCTGTCAACGCCCCATCTGAATCTTTACGCATATACATCCAACTTCTTAGCTCGTATATAGACATCTTGAAAATAAACTCAAAATACTATCTCTTTTTATTGATTAGACAATAAAGGAGGTGGTCTCTTGTGTCACGTCTAGCCACGTGAATGAAGTAAATTAACCTTATAATATTATTACTTCTTTGATTCAAAGTAATATAACTCTTAAATCAGGTTTTCAGCAATGGACAACCCAATATATAAGGCTTTACAACACTATACTAAAATTTAAGAGACCTACAATGGGTCTCCAAGATGAAGATGCTGTTATGTTTGAATGATGATGTGTTGTGATTGAATGAAGAAATGAAGATCTATTTATAGGAAAATTTCGGGCTTTACAACGCTTTTACGACGACTTTTTACGACGGTTTTACATTCAACAATAATATTACGACGAGTTTACGACGATTTTGCGATAAAATTTTTCATCTACAATTGTTAGGTAAACATGTTTTAAATGTTTTTCACCTAACTCCTTTTTCGACGTACAATCGTCGTAATATGTACATCGAAATGTAGTCGTCGTATATTCGTTGTAATTATGCAACGAATTTACGACGATTTTACATTTACTAGCAAATCTCTCGTTATCGATGTATAATCGTCGTAATTCGTCGTAAATTATATGTCGAGTTTACGACGATTTTTATATACGACGATTTTACGACGGTTTTTAAATTAGACGTACGATTGTCGTAAAATCGTCGTAAATTTTCGACGATTTAAAAACCGTCGTAATGGACCGTTGGAAAACGATTGTTTTCTTGTAGTGTATTAACTCCTCAGATTACTTTTTATCGATATTCCACAACTCAAGTGTAGTAAAGAAATTTAGGGTTTTTCATTAGATTTAAGAAGCAGTGTGGATTAATGAAGAGTGAATTTGCTAGATATTCCAAATCTGGTCAAAATTAGCTAAATGGGAAAAACAGTAAACCGGGGGAAAATTTTCAATTCGAACTGGTGGAAGATTATGAAAAACACCCTCGCGACGAGTTTCCATATTTTAAAGCACATATTTTTTATTTACTTTTAATAATGGGTTAGGAGATAATATCTGCCGTTTTAGGTTCCTGTAGCGTGTATAGGTCTGCTTGTAGTCTTCTGAAAGCTGCATAATATACCGCTCCCGAAGCTGCATTTAATGCACTATCTGGAAGATTTTGTTTATGTATGTGGCATGAACATATATGTGCAAGTTATTAAAAAATTTACTGTCTATATAAAGAGGTATCTTTCACACATTTTTTATCGTCTCTAACATAATATTTATATTCACTAACATATTATAAGAAAAAGAAAATAAATAATATTAAGAAGAACAAGGAAAGAAATAATCTTAATTTAATTATCAATGGAGATGGGTTGTGATTGATTTTGTTAGTAGAGATGAGAAACAAGTACACTCAGATGAAATCAGAGGAAGAATGAAGCTCACAGTTTTTTTGGGAAAGAGATGGTTATATAAGTGATGTTTGGGATGAATGGCAGACGGAGTAACAGCAGCGGCAACCAGTATTGATTTTTTTTTTAATGGATAGCAGAGAAGAAGATCCAAGAAGAGAATTCCAGATTAGCGAGGTTGGAATCAAAATCGGTGTTAGAAGCAGAGTTTGAACAAAAAGAATAAATTATGTGAAAAGGATTTGTCGCTGAATTTTATATAGGCGCGCTGGTGTATAGGGATAAGAGTGTAATTAAGAAAATTGTACAGTATTTAAATAGTGTTTTTTCCTATATCGCAAATTATGAATAGCAACAAGTATATGTAGCACATTTCCTTATTAATGAAACTCATCGTTTTATTTATTTGTTGGGTCATGGACCTAAGAAACATTAATTCATTAAAGTTTCTTTACGGTGTGGGACTGAACTACTTAATTGTAATGAGTTTTGATTAAAAATTTAAGTAATTCGGCCCATGTTTTTAAGTCAGAAAAAAGAGACTTGTGGCGCAAAGGAATCGACGAACCTATGACTACGAGGACGCAGAAATTTTTTTCCATCTCTTCTACTCCATTCTGCCATGAGCACAATCTTGCATACATTGCCCCCATATATGTAGATATATGTCTGAGCAAGAATAAAATTTAGTTTTAATCAATAAATAAAATTTAATTATGTAAGTTTAATATTTGAAGTGGATTAATAGATGTAATATGTTGCCAAAATAACCTCTGTTATGAATGTTTTTTCATGAATAATATTGAATGTTGTGTTTATGTATATTCATGCGAATACTAAATCGACCCAAAGATAAGTTTGTATTTGGCCGAATTACATATATACATATGATGATAAACATGTGATAAATATTAGGAATAACCATGTGAATGATAAATCGATTAAAATATAGGTTTACTGTTTATCATACATTATTGTCAGTGTTTGATTATTACAGAAAAATATCACCATCAATTAATATTACTGTCCACAGACTTGATATTTGTATTTGATATCTTGAGATGGGTTGTATAATTGTTTATTTTTTTTATTTATTAATTTAGTTCGATTTATTAGTGCATAACTAATGAAGATTGTTCTCTTTTGCAGCAAAATTTCCTATAGTATCTGCAAACTTAGGTTCAAATCCAAACACTTAATAGTTCCAACTACAAAGAATGAAAACTTGGGTGTATAGATTTTGACCTTGCGTTAAGGATAGAAAAACCTACTTCTCTAATAACACCGTGTTTCGACCACTTTTATACATTGTTTTTAAATGCTTTTTAATGTTTTTTATTTATTTGAAGTATCTTATATATAAAAGATGGCTAACTCTCTCCAGTTGAGTGCCACGTCATCAGTTTCGATCGATATGGGAATGACATGTGTCACACTGTTATACAGAAAATTAATTACTAAAATTTAATATTAAGTTTTAAAACACTCAAAAAATAAAAAGTTTCTTGTATTAATTGACTCTTAAATAACATTTATGTAAATGCTAAACAAGAATTTTTGTTATAATTAATAAAAAATATTGATGGATATTTATTTTATTTTTATATAAATTTAGATTACTTAATAATATTCAATCTGTATTTTAAATTGAATTTTAAGATTGTTTATAATAACATACTAACAAATGATGATTATATTTACTATTACGAAAATATAAATTTGAAATAATTAAAAAAAAAAATGCACATACGTGCGGGTATTTACCTAGTTTGTATTATGGTTTTCTGGTATTTGTAGTTTCAAGACTCTTTTCATGAGACTTAGGCAAAAAAATTGCAAATTGGATAGAAGACCAGATTTTCAGTTTAGACTCAAACCGTAAGAAGTTCACCCACAAATAAAGACCTTAAAGATGGATCAGCTAGCTTTCCAGCACATTTGACATCAGGACAATCAACCGATTCAATCAAATGTTATGCGAAGAACAAGAAGTCTAGTCATGCAGCAGGACAGTCTTCTGGGCCGCAGCCAGCACATGGTTTCCCATGGTCACACACTTCATAACCGCAGAGAATCAACATTCAGACACAAGAAGCCCAATTTCAAGCCCAATCGATTTCCCCATTTGAAGAAACCCTAAGTGACGTCCAAAAATAACTTGAAAACCTATAAATACTTGTTTAAAAACCCTAAGCTGTGTGTTAGCATAAAGTAGTCATTTCTTAGAGCTTTTCATAGTTTTAGTTTTTTTTAGGTTTAGGGAGATAGAGATCTATCTCTTAAACCCTTTTTGTTTCTTCTTCAATATCGATTTCAGAACAGTTTTTCAATACAATGTTTTTGGTTTCTTTAATCATGTCTGAGTAGTTTACTTGTTGGGTTTAAAAGAATATTCGATGGAGATCTATATGTTCAATGTGGATTGCATGAGCTATTAAGCCAAATCCTAGAACTTTTTCATTTAATTTTTTTTTTAATGCATATGAGTAGTGTAATGAACTATAATCTGATTTAGGTACTTAGTGTTGCGAGAATTTTTATTATCTGCCAGATCTAGTTTGAAAAGAGCAATTCTTTCATAGGAGTCAGAAGCTACCTATGGGTGAGTCTAGTGCAAGATTGCATACATATGTGGCTGGGGCCAGAGTCGAAAGCTACTGGTTAGGGTCTTGGATGACAGTTGGTTATGATCACGGGAGTGATATAGTCATACATTCGTGTTCGAGTTCTAAACTTTTTTGCTAGGATCTTTTATATTACTTTTTAGCAATGTTTTGAATTGTTCATACCCCAGAGAAAATCCCTTACAACCCAGCGCCTCATTTTACATAGTCTTACATCGATTTGCATTCAAGCTTTTTCCATTAGGTCATTTTTATTTTTCCAGCCGATTTTCTCAAGTCTTTACATTAGGTCATTTTTAGTTTTTAATCAATTTTTGTTTTTCTCGTGTAGTTTATGGTTTACGTTTTTAGAGACACCCAAAAACCCTATAAAAATCAATTTTGTTCTAGACTTCCTTACTTTAATCCCTTTCAAAAGTTGTTGCATAAAAGATTCTCCTTCCCTTTGGATTCGCTGATCAGCTGTGCACTTGCGGCTTTTGTTGTTTTAATTTAGGGTTAAAATTACTCCCACACACACATCACATCATTGTCCTACAGATACCAGCACTGATGAGTATAAGTCAGTTTATGAGAAGTGGGAACATTCTAACCGCATTGGTTTCATGATTATTTTGGATACCATTCCAGACACTATTAGAGGTGTTGAGAATATCAAAGATCTTAAACAATTTTTTTCTGAGATGGAATTGCGTTTTGCAAGTAGCGATAAAGCAGAAATAAGCACGCTTTTGTATCGCTTTAGAACCATGAGGTATCACGGCAAATGAAACATAAGGGAGTACAATTTAGAAATGTCCAACATTGTTTCAAAACTTAAGACTCCCAAGACTGAGCTTGAACTCCTTTCCTCCTCAATTAAATCAGTTGAAATCCAGTTACAACACACATGATGGGAAATGATCTCTTAATGAGCTTATTTCATATTGTGTGCAAGAGGAGGATAGAATGAAAAAGAAAGGTCTAAAAGTATGGTTAACACCTCTGTGGGTCAGAAAAAAAAAGAAGGAAAATTGAAGTTGTTTAGAATGATGCTGCTAAAGGTCCATCACAAAAGAAGCATATTAAGCTTGAAGACACCTGGTTCTTTTGTAAGAAAGTTGGAGATATTAAGAAGGACTGCCATAAGTACCACGCTGGGTGTGGAAAGAAAGGTATGTTCCTTGCTATGGTCTGTTCTATAGTGAACCTAGTGAAGTACCCAGAAACACTTGGTGGTTAGACTCAGGTGCAACTACTAAAATCAGTGTTTTATTATAAGGTTGCACGAGCTACCGAAAACCAACTTAAGCTAAAGTACGCATTCATGTGGCTAATGGATTTCCAATGGATGTGGAGGCACTGCACATTTTAGATTTTTTTTGGTACTGGTTATTTTTTGGATTTACAAGACATTTTTGTTGCACCATCATTTAGATAGAATTTGGTTTCTGGTCCGTATTTAGAAAAATCTGGTTATTGTTGTCTAACTTAGCAATGAAAAGCTATCTTATCTTTAAGTTCACCTTTAATTGGAACTGGTACACTTATAGATAATTATAATCTTTATATGCTTGACATTGTAGCTTCTTATGATGGAAGTTTAAATGTTGAATCAAGTGGTACTAAACGTAAATTTGAAAATGCAAGTACATGAACTCTATGGAACAAACGCTTAGGTCACATCTCTAGAAATAGAATTGAGCGACTTGTGTTAGATGGCATATTGGGTTCTGTTGACTTCACAAATTTTGATGTCTGTGTGGATTGCATACAGAGCTACAGAAGTCCTTGAGTTGATACATACAGATATTTGTGGACGGTGGACCATTCTTTGCAACATCCTGGAACGGTCAAAAATATTTAATATCATTCATTGACGATTATTTTCGGTACATACAGCTTACATTCAGCTTACATTCAGAGTTGATACATGCAGCTTACATTCTTAATAGAGTACCAACTAAAGCAACAGCAAAAACTATGAGCTTTGGACTGGCAGAAAACCTAGTCTGAATAATTTTCACATTTGGGGATGTCGAGCTGAGGCTAGGCCTTATAGGCCATACTAGAAAAAATGGACTCTAGAACTGTGACATGAGTACTTCCAATTCAGATAAGTGGGTCAAAGCTAGTGAAGAAGAGTATCAGTTAATGCTAGACAATGATGTTTGGGATCTTGTCCAATTACCAGAAAGAAAAAAACCCATTGGTTGCAAGTGGATATTTAAGACCAAAATGGATTCAATGGTAATGTGGAGAGGTATAAGGCTCATCTAGTAGCAAAGGCTATACTCAAAGAGAAGGGATTGGCCAAAAAGAATATTTTTCTTCAGTCTCATGAAAGGATTCTTTTAAGATAATCATGGCCATTGTTGCACATTATGATTTACAGCTTCATCAGATGGATGTCAAGACAGTGTTTCTCAATGGGAACATTGATGAGATGATTTATATGGAGCATCCAGAAAACATTGTATTGGGTGATTCAAAGAATTGGTCTGCAAGTTAAAGAAATCCATCTAGGGGCTAACACAGGCTTCTGTCAATGGTACCACAAGTTTCATGAGGTAATCACCTCCTTTTGATTTGAAGTGAATTTGGTCAAAAATTTGTGTAACCGAAGTTCAGTGGGAGTAAGTACATTTTCCTATTGTTGTATGTTGATGACATACTACTGCCCACAAAAAATATATGCATGTTGCATGAGACCAAAAAAATTCTTAAGAAAATTTTGATGAAAGATCTTGGTGAAACATCTTTTGTAATAGGGATCCAGATCATCGAGATAGAACTCGAGGTATTCTAGAATTATCACAAAAAGCTATATCGATAAAGTACTCAAGAGATTTGGCATGCAAGATTGCAAACTAATTGTGACACCCCACTCGCTAAAGGAGACAAATTTTATCTCAATCAGTGTCCTAAATGAAATTTAGAAATTCAAGAAATGGAAATGATTCCTTATGTGTCGGCTGTAGGGAGTTTAATGTATGCTAAATTTTGTATGCATCCGGATTTAGTGTACATTGTTGGAGTTTTGGGCAGATAGTTATATAACCCAGGTTTGGAGGGAAAAGCGTATCAGAAATTTTAGATTTTCTTTTTTTTTTTGTAAAAAAAAACAATGTTGATAAGGTTTTGATAACTTTGAAATGCACAAGAATAAATTTTTGATTGTTTTATCAACTGAGTACTATACTTGAACAGCTATTTTTTTTTTCAGGGAAGAAATGTAAAACAATTTAGATTTTAAAAAAATAAAAATAAAAAAACAATGATAATATGGTTTTTGATAACTTTGAAATGCACAAAAATAAATGTCTGAGTCTTTTGTTGACTAACTACTATACATGCACAGCTTTTTTTTTTTTGTTGGGAAAAAGCATAAACCAATTTAGATTTTCTTTTAAAAAAAAAAGTCAATTATGACAAGGTTTTTGATAAATTTGAAATGTACAACCGATTTTTTTATTTTTTTGTCGATAGATATGAATACATGCACAAAAGATAAAGAGCATGATTATCCCTGAAACTCATATGGGTTTTTATGCATTTTTTTGTTATTAAAATTGGTTAGTGGGCTTCATGATTAATATTTTTTTTATTAAAGTTGTTTAGTGCTCGTGTAGGGAAGAAAAAAGGATTTGCTCAGTGAAGAATGAAAAATTTTGTCTTTCAATTGTTGTATCCAGTCACGAGAAGACACGTGGCAGGAAGAAACCGTCTCATAAAGTTTTAAAACAAGAGACGATTCTTAGTAAAAAGTAGAGCATCTGATTAATTTATTAGTATATATAATCATAAGAAACCCTTAGCGCATACCACAATAATCATGGTCTAAGCATAACAAATTTAATATATATATTTTTAAATATCAGTGATAAGTGTTTTAAATAATTTTAAAATGCATAACCATTAAAAACGTCCATAAGCTTGTTCTTATAGTTTATAATTCATATCTATAAGACGATTAAAAAAAAGATATGCACAACTAATGTATGATCCTTTTTTGGACTGAATTGAATATACAAACACATATATTTTCTGATTTTCTTGTTTTGTCGAGTAAATTGGATTGAATGAAATAAAATAAAAAACCAGCATACATATATACGCACAAAGAAAAATTTTTTTTACTACTTTAGCACTAAAAATCAATATCAAACCATAAATTTTATTATTAAAAAAACCTCTGCCTAGAACCGCTTGTTTGCTCCAAACGCTCATTTTTTTAACAGTTTGTAACCGCTCGAAAGTTAACCTCCAACCGTCCGAATTATCTTTCAACCACCCGTTTCAAATGATCATTATAACCATGATTTTAAACGCTTTTTCCAATTGGTCTTGCTGATTGGTAGCATTTTTCCAACCGTTCTTGCCAACCGAGCGGTTGATGTTACCAATCAGACCCATAGTTAGTATGGATTCATTTATTTTCTTTACTGTGTTCTTAAGTTTCAAATCTTGTTAAGACTTTTCCACTATATATACAAAAAGGTTTGACCTCACATTTCTAATGTAGAACAACTTAATTTGTTCAATTTTATACTTACAAGCAACCAATTTTGGACTTACATTTCTCATACAAATGAATTTTTTTTTGACATATAAATACGCTATGTTTTAGTGTTCACGATGTGGAATCCAACGATTCCAAGATCGGTCATTCTAAAAACTAAATTGTCCGGAAAAGCTACCAGAATACTGGCCAAAGCCATTTCTGTTTTGAAATAACATTAACCAATATGAGGTTGGTTAACCGCTAAAACCAGTTCAAGATACACAATCCTTGTATAAAATCCATATTATTGAAGTATTTTTTGGCTTTATTATTTTCTGTTTATGTGACTCATTGAGACGTTATTCCTATATCACATTTATAAGTTTTGTTTTACTGTGCAAACACTTCGCCTCGAAATGGAGAAATTAGATAAAGTATGCATTATTTGGTGGATCAAGTGCAAATCAGACGGAATAAGTGAAATCATGCAGATCAAATGATCCAAAACATAACTAAAAAAGCGCTACATAAGAGTTAAATATAAATGTAATAATTTTACTTTTTATTTTAAATATGTATAATTTATTACACATATGTATAATTACATAATATAAATTTAAGTACAATACATCAATTAGTGATGAAGTGCTAAATGTGCCAATTTTTACCATTAAAAAGAACGGAAGTGCACATCAGTCATGATTGTATATCAAAAGATAAAATCCGCATAGACTTGTGTACTTATGATTTTTAAGTATTCTAGTTCATGTCTTGACCTATCAAAATTTGAGAGTGAGTGTCACGGTTTGTAGCTATGAAAATAAATAAATGAATGCAAGTAAATAACGCTATAAAAGTATATGAACCCTGTCATGGTTTATAGCTATTTTTATATGGTTGTAAGGGGTTCATGAATCCAATCACACAAGCAAGTATTTAGGCTTTAAGCGACCTAGTCGATAGGATTCTACATCTCAAACATGGAAATGTAGTTAACCTACTTCTGCAGCGCAAAATACTTATGTTTTAACAACTTAATTTACTCAGTTTTCATTGGTAACCACACAGTGGATCACACAATAGATCCAAGTTCATTTATATTCACAAAGCTCTATAACTATGCTTTCAGGTAATTATTTTCAAATCACACAATTTACTTATCTAAACTAGAGTATGTTATAGCGTAATTATTTTCCTACTCTAGTTCAGGGAAATAAATTCAGCACTTTTGTGATCTTCATTAGATCAGTAGCAACGTGATCAATCAAGCAACATACATTAACGAACAAATTAGAACAAACAACCCTGATAATTATCCGAAATCTACAAACATAGCATGAATGATTCATGATTAAACCCCTTCGAAAACCATTAACAACCAACAAGTAAACTACTGAGAGACATTGATTCATAAAACATCATTAGATTTATGAAGTATGCAAATATCAATAAGTTTAATCATAGGGTTTTGAAATCTTCTCTGTCAAGTACAGAGTTGGAGATCTGCTCTCTTAAGAATATAGAAGAAAAACAGCTCAAGCTATGAAATCTAGGTGAAAACAATTTTTTAAGTGTCGTCCTAGAAGGCTTTAAGCATGTATTTATATGGTCATCAACTTCTCTTGAGGTGTCTAGAGCTTCTCTTCGGGCAAACAAGTGACAGATTGAAGCGGGCCTGCAAATGGGCCAAGCAGGGGACGAGTTGAAGTTGGCCGTGTGAGGACGTATCCTGGCCGCGAGTGCAACCTGTTCTGGTGTGACCTGAGTGTCATTTTCTACTAAATCTACAAGGCAGCAGACATGTATTCTGTGAAATGAGCATATCTAGAGATCTAACTGTAGGATTACCTTAAACCACTTTGCCCTGAGGCATAGCTCAATTATCTTTCATGTGACCAAAAATGAGCTAGAGATAATCAGTGGATAATCTCCATCGGATACAGAACTTCTGAGGGCAAGAATCTGTTTAAAAACTGTTTTGCTTCAAAATGTACTCTTTTTGTCCAAATTTCTAGAAATGACAGTTACAACTTCTAAACATCAAGATAGCTTAAAACCCGTTAGAAATTAAGTTAAAATACCTGCAAAAGATATTGAAATCATGTCCAAAAAAGCGTAAAAACAGGTTATATCAGTAAGGACAAAAATAAATAAGATCAAGTAATTTGATTTGCCCATATAACATATTTGTAATATGTTGTCTGTGTTCACCCTAAAATCTCAATCAGCTATCTCTGGTTCTTTGGTGTCACATGTGTTACTAATCTAATCTTTATTGCCTGAATCATTTTGATGAGTCTCATTAAACTTAAGTCCTCGCTGGGTTCCTAAAATGTTAAATAATCCTCATGCTCTACGTGTTTGTGGTATATCCTATATTGATGCTTCTCTTTGAACTTTTCCTTAAGTATAAGTGGTCATTCCTCTGAAACTGCTTCTTAAGAACTTGTTGTAGTTTCTCTTTGAGTTCTCAGTGCAAATCCACATAGCACATTCGTTGGTGAGCTCCAATGTGAAACACTTGACGATGAATCCCACTGTAGAATATTTGGTGAAGAACCTAATGTGAAACATTTGGAGGTGTTCTAAATTATTGAGCATTTTGAGGTGTTCCCCATTGTGGAGCAGTAGTGGTGAACTCCATTATGTTGTGCATTTTGTTATGTACCCATGAATTATTATCAACCGAAGATGGACTACTAGAATAAAAACCACATGAACTTGGAATCTTAAAATGCTTTCCCGAGCTTTAACGCTTTCCAACAAGTTCATCATCGCATATAAATCAAGTTGGAGATTGTAAAAGTTGTATCTTATGTTTGAAGGCATTGTCAATTACGAAATACCTACGCCAAATTTTATCTCCTCTAAATGTTTGGAAGCATATCCAGTAAACTTGTATCTTTCAAAAGCTCCATTTATTCAAATATCTTTATAGGCACATCAAAATCATGGTAATAATCTTTAATCAAATGGGTTCCGACATCGTTGTTGTTAAATTAGAGTGGTCATCTTTTAGCATCTGAAACCCTAATATTGTTCGCATCAACTAGGAGATGAAGAAACTCCTAAATCGAAAGAAGAGTTAATTTATGTTCTTACAAAAACGAAGCCGAGCTGCTTCCAAAAAGGAGAAAAAGATTAACAAAATTAATATTGCATAATTTGGAATCGATGAAAAAAAAAGTTTGGACGGCAAAGTATTTGTATAATCATCACATATATTATAAGCAAAATAAATTTTTAGTTCTAAGCCTTCTCATTCAATCTTAGAGTGGCTAATTACCTTTTACCCCTCCTTAAAAAAATATTAATTTATCTTAATTAATTAATAGTTCAAATTAAGTGAAACATGATTTACATCAAAACAAATCGCCTAATATCATACCAAAAATCTAATCGAATTATGTTCACTAATTTCAATTAATAATTGGTTGTGTAGTTTAATATGGCTACAGCCCAAATTGACGACATACGGCCACCATTTTAATAATAAATTAAAAAACGGTAGAAACCTGGGTCGTATAACTACTACATATATATATCAAGCTAAATTTCTTTTATAAATCATTCTATTTTGCAAATTATCTACGTTGACATTCTTGACATGGTTTAGTTTTACTTTTACCATAGCATCAAATTTTTAATAGGTGATTCACATGGCCTTGATTTGTTTTAAAAATCTTGGTCCGCCTTCATGCTTACATACTGTTGTTACATGGTTTTGTTCCTACGTTTGACATTTTATTTCTTCAAGTTATCTACATTTGACATTCTTGACATGGTTTAGTTTTAGTTTTACCATAGCATCAAATTTTTAATTGGTGATTCACATGGCCTTGATTTGTTTTAAAAATCTTGGTCCGCCTTCATGCTTACATAACGTTGTTCGTTTATCGATTTAATAGGTGTTATTCCTACGACAATCGATTTAATAGGTGTTTTTCTACGACAATTGATTTGATTGATCAGCACACTGACTTTTTGGGGTTGGATGGATTCTAACAGTTTGTTTCACAGAGCTTGGACTCTTCAGTATTCAGAATTTTTATCACACTGTTTGGGATCGTTTTTTTAAGAAATGCCTAAATTATCATACCGATTATTATACCGATTTCGGTGACTCAGTTTCATTAGGGATTGGATCATTTAGTGCTGTAAAATCGGTGGCCGTTTTAATTTTAATAAAAAGATAACCTAGAAACTAACTTGATCTTGATCTTTAGACTACTATACATATACCAAGCCGCCTTTCTAGATCTTTCATAGTATTTGCTAGTTCTTAACGTTTGTTGTTTGTTGTGATATAGTTTAAGTCTATGTTATTTACTTAACAGCATATTTTTTTTGTTTTTTTTATATCTTTGTGTTGTTTTTGTTTAGTTTGTTACCTTCCGTTGTTACATGGTTTTGTTCTCTGCATGATTGTTGTGTAGCTAACTCTGTGGTTTTGTATCCTTTACAGGTATTGTGTTCATTGCCGTCTATACAGAGGAGTTTGCAAGGCTGGGTTTAAGTGCTTTGGTTTTTTTACATCTTATTCAGGTGATTCTCATAGCCTGGGTTTTTTTATATATTGCATTTTATTCACTTAAGGTTATCCATTATCTATCAGTCTATTGTCCTTTTTCTTCCATATTTGAAAAGACAGGTGGAGGAAGCTTTGGAACAGAAGAGGCGTGGGTCTGTTCATAAACAAGGCGCCGTTACGGTGGAGGCTGCCGAGATTACGCGTACAGGTTTGAACATGGTGTCAATGAGGTACCTTGTTAGATCTGATTTAAGAACATCATAAATACAGGATCGAAAGGCACCAAAGGCACATGTAGACTCAGCCGCCTGTTATTTAAACGTTAATTTTTGTACAAAGCCCTACTTAATTTGTCGAGAAAAAAAAACCTACTTAATTGGTGGTTATAAATATGAATGTATTAATTTTCCATTACGGCATCACAAAACTAGGTTTTTCTTTGTTGATGTTGTAATTTTTTTCTAGATACATCTATCGTCGAGATGTAAGAGGTAGAGTTTTGTGGTTATGTTCGTTTGTTAGGCTTATGTTTTATGGATTTATTCGTTTGTGATTATGTTTGAGATGTTGATAGTAGGAATTTTTCAAACCTTGATCAATTCCTCAACTACTCATGTCATTGTAGCACTTGAGGTATCAATCCAAATGGAGAGATTCTAGACACTAGAACTATGAGGAGCTATCTTAATTCAAGTCTAATAAGCAGATGAGTTGGTAACGAGGTGATCTAAAAACATAAAGCAAACAAGAACAAGCAGTAATTAAGAATTAAACAAGCAATAGAAACTAAACAAACACTCAAATTTAAATAAAGAGAAAGCTAAACCTCTAGATGTGATCATTGATCAGGGTGCTTTAAATGTGAATTCATGATGCTAAGCAAACAATGCAACACTTGCATTTTTTTAGTCTAGACTTCCAAATCAGATTAATTCATTCTCATGACAAAAATCCCTTTGTTAATTACCAATTCAAGACTAATTCCCATTAGATGAATAAACAATCAACAAGCATAAGGTTCCAAGTCTAAAATGACCAGACAGCCTCTTTGTGCATCAAAATAAGAGCTAAGAAAGACTGAATCTTATACAGAAAGATAAAGCAAACATCACATAATCTCAAATTCCAATTAACTTAGAACTCTAATCTAGATTAATCCTCTCATGAAGGCACTAACCTCTACACTAATCCATTTTCAAACCAAATCATCATTTATGAAATATGAATCAATGAGCATTAAGAAACAGTTCTAATATTTCATTCATGCATTTAACAATCATTCCCATGATGAAAAAGGCATAAACCCTTAAGTTAGCTCATTCAGGCATTTCATCAAACACCTTGTGGGTGGAGAAATGCCTAAGTTCTAGATCAAGCTTATAATGAGAGATCTAGCATTAGGATCAGCTAACTAAGGAAAGGAGAAGAGAATCTAAGCTTAAACAATCATTAATTAATCTACATCTAAGCACCCTAATCTACACACCTAGAAGCTTAAAAGAAGACTACTCACTAATCATGATGAACACACCATTCCCTTTGCAAGAGGTGATGTTAATCATGATTAGAAGCAAAGATAAGAAGATGAGATGATAAGAAACAGACTTAGATTGATTAAATCCTTGAGATATCTCTTAACAAACTCGTTTTTTTTACAAAATGGGAAAGAGAAACAAGAGAAAACCCTAAAAAGCATATATAGTGTCTCTTGCGGACCGGGTCAGCCCAGGACAAACTGAGTCATGACCCGGCTTTGATGGATAGTGGTGTGGTTTGCCACGGTCAGATGATGCTTGGCCAGACCGTGGCCAACTGACAGTGTCAAAGTTCTTGGACAGATTCTTCATGATCAAGGTTGCCATGGCTTGATTTATACCATGTCTAGTGGCCACGTCTCTTCTTTTCTGGGTTTGGGTGATGAACTTCTTGGATTCCCACGTTCTTGATCTGGACCGTTTCATGTTGGGCGTGGCAAGGTGTTGATGATTCGGTGATTGCCACGGCCAAACATCAGGCCGTGCTTCCAGACCATGTCAAATCCCGACCATGACATTATGGGCGTGTCAAAGATCTTCATTGCTTGTCGTGGTCAGGTCCAAGGCCGTGCTTCAAGACCATGTCAAATCCCGAGAGTTGTCATATTATGCCACGGCCAAGCTCAGGCCGTGGCGCTATCACTAGGCCTGGGCATTTTATCCGGAACCGATTACCCGAACCGGAACCAACCCGAAAAAACCGGTTCGGTTACGGTTTCGGATATACGTAAAATATCCGATGGATATGCATCAAGTGGAACCGTGGATCTTGGTTCGGTTCCGGTTAATATCCGAAACAAATCGGTTACCCGAGAGATCCGAAATGTGTGTTGAGTTATGTTTTTAGGGTTTCGTCGACTGTTTTTTCATTTTGTCGATTCCACTCCTCAACACACACCGATTGCCCGACGATCCTTCTTCTCTTCCTCTTTTCACTTTTACAAAAGAGAAATCCCCCATTATAAATCTGGAAACCCTAAATCGCGACAGTATCCCCTCACTTTCACCGGCACCGCCGTTGTCTGCATATTCTCGGAATCAATCAGAGGTTTGAAGTTTCTATTTTTGTTTTGGGTTTCTATGTTTTGAAATTTGTCATCGTAAATCGTTGTTTTTGATTGTTGTTGCAGATGGCATCTTGCGATGAAGAAGAACCCGATGTGAATCAGACCCCGATGGATGAAGACGATGACTTTGAAACAGAAGATGAAGACGATGTCACACCGACTCCTGCAAAAAAATCGAAGAAGAAAGACAAGTCAGGAGTGAGAGTCAGTGGTTCTGGATCGAGGAAGAGAACAAGGTCTAAAGTCTGGAAGCACTTCACCAGGAACGAAGACGACTACGACAAATGCATATGTCATTACTGCTGCAGAGAATTCAGCTGTAGTACAAAGTCGGGCACATCAAATCTGCGGAAGCATATATTAGGATGCAAAGCATTCATGGCTTGGAGAGCTGCGAACAAAGAAGGTAATCAATCTGTTCTAGCTGATAATGATGGGAATCTAGGTGTTGCTAGGGTATCGGAAGCGATACTTAGGGAAGCTACAAATGAGATGATTGTTTTAGCAGAACTACCTTTAGCTTTCATAGAGAGCTTAGCGTGGAAGCACTTCTGTTCAAAGGTGATGCTATACACTCCTCAGTCTCGGAGAAATGCAACCAGAGACATTGTGCAGATGTTTATAAGTCGTAAGCAAGCAATGAAGATGATTATAAGTGAGAGCAAGCAGAGGTTATCACTCACTACGGACATATGGGTTGCACCATATACTGGAGCAAGTTATATGGTGGTAACCGCACATTTCATTGATGCGAATTGGAAGATGAAGAAGATGATCATCGGATTCAAGAGTTTCTTGGATCATAAAGGGTCGACTATCTGTAATGTTTTGCTGGAATGTTTGCAAGAGTGGGGAATAAAAAGAGTATTCTGCATCACGGTTGATAATGCAACGGCTAACAGCTCAGCTATGCGGAAATTTAAAGAGAAATTTAAGCTAGTTGATATTGAGGTTATATTCATTTTTGGTACTAACTACTTATAATGCTTTATTGTTTTGGGTGTACTTGTAGATGATGGTGTTACTAATATGGAGTTATATTCAGCCAACTGATCAAGTATGCAAGAAGCAATGCCAATGGAAATGGCATTTATCATGTCTCTTTCGTTTTCAATCTTTGGACTTTATCTATGTCTAATGTTTCTTTGGATATTTCTAAGAACTTTGTTTATGTTTCTTTTAGTTTTAGACTAGTTGGACCGTTGGAGTTTGAACTTTAAAAGTTATCTTTGTGGTCGTTGAACTTGAAGTTTGCTTTGGTTATTTTCGGTTCTTTTTGCTTTATTTCGGTTTTTTCGGTTCTTTTTTCTATTTCAGGTCCAAACTATCCGAACCGATTGATATCAGATCGATTTTGGTTATATTTCGGTTTTAAAATTTAGGAACCGAACCGATCCAAAAAAAATGAATCCGAACTGATACCGAACCGAAACATGTTCGGTTCCTATTTGGTTCTCAAACTGAAATATCCGAAATATCCGGAACCGAACGGTTCCTACCCGGAACCCATCCAATTATCCAAATGCCCATTCCTAGCTATCACCGTGTCAAATCATGACACTTAGCACCTTATCCACTCTTAGACGTCTGGCTGATATGTATGTCTCTCGCCTTCCTTAACTCTCATCTCACGACTCCAAATCCAATGATTCGACCTGTTCTGGGACCGTGACTCGATCATCTCCAACTTTGATGAAAGGTTCGGGTTCAGATGACGTCGGCAAGGACTCCGTTCCATCGGTTCTTTGATGTGCGTTGCTTTGGTCCTTTATCCGCTCTGAGACATGTACTGCTTCTTATCGCCGTAACGTTCAGCTCAAAACTCCAAATAGGACGAACTAAACTGTTCTGGAAACTAGATTCGACGCTCTTGATTCTTTATGAAGACTCCAGAGGCTGAATCCTGGTGAAAGTCCTCCTACTCAGGTGATAAAGTTGAGGGATTGTCGGCTCCATAACACTTGTCCGAGTCTGATGCACATAAGGTGATGGTCTCTCCATGGCTTTTGTCCCAATTGCTCCAAATTAGCTCCAAATGACCTGTAAACACTCCAAAAGTGAAAAAATCTCTAGGACCTAATGCAATTCCTAAATAAAGACAAAAGCAAAGACAAATATGTGTAAAACTACCTAAATGTATGCATGAGACTCAATATTTGGACAAAAATGCAATCCTAAACATGAAAAAATGTGAGTATATCAACTCCCCCACATTTGTCCTTTGCTTGTCCTCAAGCAAACAAGAACAAATGAGAGAGAGAGGTTAAATGCATGAGAGTTCATATTTCTTTTGAGAGAAGTGACCACTAAGAGAATTCAAGTTCATGCTCAATATGCAATGCAAAACCATACTTTGGTGTATCAACTCAACAGTAATCTCCACAAGTTCTCCTATTCCTCAACTCTTTAACATTCATTAAGCTTTTTACCAAGTGGATCAAATGATGCATTGTTTAAACAAACAGAGTTTGGCTAGGGTGAGGTTATGAGACTAAAATGATCTCATCAATGTCTGAGTGGGTTCAATGCAGCAAAAGGATCTCTCTATGAATGACCAAACTTTGGCAGAATGCTAAAGGTAAAAGGCAACCAATGCATACAAGGGCAATGACTCATTCCACCCCACACTCTACTCAAAGTTTCCTCACTTGCTTACTTTTCACACTCATTCTTCTCTCACTAGGGGATTCTCTTTTCCTTTTCATACACAAGTCTTGGAGTTGAAACTTTACACAGCTCTTTTTCACTTTCTTTTGTAACCTCTAGCCTCTTTTTTTTTTTTCTTTTTTTAGAACATTTGAGCTCTTTGGCTTCTTTTCTTTTTTTTTTTCTTTTACTTAGAGGCTAGACTCTTTCTTTCCAAAACACTAGAGTTCACTTTCTTTGACTCAAAACTTCCAAGACTGATTTCTTTTCTTTTTCTATCCCCTAGTTCTCACAACTCTCCTTTTGTTTCCACTCATCTCTCCTTTTTCCACTCACCAACAAGTATTCCCCCACACTAAGTTCTCGCCAAATCTCTCAGCTCTTTGATGATGGAACTTGACACTCAATGAGACTTGCCCTTGTCGCCCTAAACCTAACAAGTTTGGTCCAAGGTGGCCTCTCAATCACACACAAACAATTGGCTTGAAAGAAAGATGGGTTCAAGGTGAGGAAAACTGATCTATTATGCAGATTCAGCTATTTGAGCTAAGGAAGAGGATGGTAAAAACAGGATTCTAGCTCAAATATGTGTATTGGTATCCACAAGTTTATTCAAACAATGCACCAAATGATAATTTCAAGTCAAGTTCAGGGTTTTCACTTATTAGAGTTGAGTTCAATTCAAACTTGCTTCTCAGATTCAGATCATTTCAAACCTTGCAAGCATAGAAGTCATTTCACAAGCATATTTAATCAAAATTCTCAAAGTGGTGTACTCTCTAGGAAAACCTATCATTACTCCCTGCAAGATGCAACCTATATGTTGCAACTAGACTCAATCCTAAAAATGTGAAACGCAACTAGAATGAACATTTTTGTGAAATTTTTTCTGATTTTTTTATTTTGTTTTGGTTTTTATATGCACTTATGATATAAGATTGGAATCACACCAAGTCTTATAATTCAAATGATATAAGATTGGAATCACACAAAGTCTTATAATTCACAAGGTTGTCAAAGACAACAAGCTTTGCGGAAGTGGATATGATGGTGGGATGGAAGGTGGTGGATTTGATTGACTCTCTCAATAGATGGTGACTGACTCTCTCAATCTGTGAATGAAATAGATTGTTTGAATCTCACAAACAAGCTAGGTCGCAGCTTCTATAGAGCTAAGTGAATCACACACTTAATTATAGAGCAAAAAAAGAACAATCTTTGCAAAGAAACACTTTGAAAGAAAACAAGAATACTTAGTATATTTCTGGATTGAAAGGTGAGTTTTACAATGGACTAAGAGGAGCTTATATAATGCTCTTACACGTTCTAAAAATGCTAAAGACAAAGAAACAAATCAAAGCTAATCAAAAACTAGTCGTTAGGCTCTAAATGAGTGAATCTCGGCCAAATATGAAAATGCGATGATGCCTTTGTATCTGGACGGTTTTAGGGGATAAGTTAGCTTCTCTGGAACATTATTATCTTCATAAAATACTCCCAAGTCGTAGCATTCAAAGGAAAAGAGCCGTTGGAGAGTTATGGCTCCAAGTGTGAATGCATCTATATATGGCAAGTGAAGTTGCAGAAGGATCCGCCTGATCCTGTGAGTTCTGGTGCATGGTGGGACAATATTTGGACCCTCTGATTGGTAAATGAAGTCTCCTGGTCGCCAAAGTCGGTTCTGTGTTGAATTACACCGGTTGACTTTCATACTTGCCATAAATGGCTCCGGTTCGCTTAGTTGAGAACTTAATTGGATCCGCCTGATCCAATGCGTGTTGGTGCGCCTTAGGATGTTGTAGAAAGTTTCTAGAAGTAACTCAGAGTCTCCTGGGCGCCACTGATATATTTGAAACCTCCAAACCCTGAAAGGTTCCAAATAAGGCAAGCCGGGAATCTTCTGGTTTAGAAATTGAATAACTTTCCAACAAAAACCGGTCTCGGTATGATTCCAGTTCTCCTGTATTCTATGATGAATGAAGAATCCAAAACAAGCCGGTTCATAGCTTGATTCGTCCTTTTTTGGTCGGAATCCTTTGATCAAGGCGCATATGTCCAAATCGGGTTTGTTGGAGATAACCCGGTTTGTAAGCTGAATAACTCTTATGTCTGAACTCCAATTGGACTGATTCCAATTCCCCGCGTGCCTATGCTGGATCCAGATTGCATAGAAAGTGGTTTGGTTTCATGTATTGAATCCTTCTGGTCTGGTTGGAGGGATTCAATAAGTGGTCGTATGTCTCCATCGGATCCTTTGAAGATCTGTCTGTTTGTATCTTCGATATATTCTTCATGTGGAAAGCTTTTGGGATGATTCTTCTTTGTGGTATGCTCTAGATGCAATGAGTAAATATCCCAAATGTTTGTCGAGCTGGAACGGTCGTTTTTGGTCTTCATTTGAGCTGAACAAAGCTCGCATGTCTCTTTGGCTCGTCTTGGCTCCATGTTTTCCTCTCCTTGTTTGTTGATTCCGTGCTTCTTGTCTGATGATGACTTGATGTCCTCATCATACCCTCCCTCTTCAAAAAGTTTTGTCCTCAAAACTTGATCACCTGCACATCGATAGAGCAAGTTAGTCTCATGATTTACTTGAAGATTCAGAGAAATACCTTCACTCATTGGGTGAGTGTAGCTTGGGCATGGTCGGTGTTGGGCATCTGGTGGTTCTTCTTTGATAAAAAAAGAGGCAATGACACCTCTCCAAGGTGTGTTGCTGACTTTTTCTTTGGCAGCAGGGCATTCGTCTTTGTGAAATCTATTTTTCACATTTGTTGTCGCCATTGACCTTTGGTGGTTTGGGCTTTTGTGGCTTCTCTCCTGTACCTGCAATATCTTTGACACCTTTGACCAAAGATAAGTGTGTTATGGCAGTCATGGTATTACTAGAAACAGAGAAACTTGATTCAGGTTGGACCATTTCATTAACTTTATGTATGGCAACATGTTGTTCACGGTTTTGTTGTTTAAAATAAGAAATGGGTTCTGTAACTTTCTCACACGTCTCTGGATATAGAAAATTCATTACCACATTTTTAGAATCATTAGAAAAAATGAGAAAAATGTGTTACTTACCTGATCAGAACTGTTTATTAGCTCTGTTTCTTTTGTTGCCACTACATTTGGATTCAATGTAGGATCTGGTGGCTCCTCTTGGATCGGAGTGAAGCTAGTGACAACTTCATCTTTCTCAGGGGCAGTCTGATATAATTTGACCTCGTGTTGCTCCTGTACAGTTGATGAAATTGTGTCCTCTGGTTTTCCTTTATCCGCAGCTAAACCAACAAATGGTGGTGGCTCATTTAGACTCTCTGGCTCTGGATCATATGTATTTGGCTCGTGGTCTACTTTTCTCTCTGTACGCTCCATGTCTTGAATTAAACCTGCATTATTAACCTTTGACAAAGACAAGTGCATCAATCCTGAATTGAAAATTTCATAACTAGGCTGAACTGAACAAGTGCTAAATTCATTTGAATTCAAATTCTGTTCAGGACTAGCAATTTTAATTACTTGTCTTTCAGGGCAAACAGCAGCAAAGTGACCTCTCTTATGGCATCTATAACACACTGGTTCATTTAATTTCAAAGAGTTAGAGGTCTTACTTTGAAATTTTGCTTGCAGCTCACGCTTTGGTGTTGAACTCTGCATGTGAGTTGCAACTTGTGGGCACCTCTATGTGTTGTGTTGCTCAGGCTGATCAGTGTGCAACCGTGGTGTTGTCATCACTCTCCTTGGTGTGGTGTATTGTATGGGCCTTGGTGGGATGCTGCTGTGAGTTTGGTGCTTCTTCACAAACTCTCGGTATATCCTGGCTTTAAAATCTCCCCAATCACGCACTGGCTTGTTGTAGAGGCCATGAGCATTCTCCTTTTGCCACCAATCGTAAGCATCTCCAACTAGAGCAGATACTGCATTTGACAGCTTCCTCTCCTTAGGGATATTGTTTGCGTGCAGCCACTGCTTCATGTTGCTTTCCCAATTGAGATAAACCTCAGGGTCCTTGCTACAACCTGAAAAGATAAGAGATTTGGAGTTGTAACTACTTCTCTTTCTAGTCGGTGTCTTTGTCACGGCTGCTGTGGAGTACGATCGTGTTGGGCTTGGTGCCATGATGTAGTGGGGCTTCTCTAGTCGAAGAGGTTGCTTATAATCTACATATGAGTCATCACATGGCTTTTCATCGGCTTCATCTCCATAATAATCCTCTGCAGACCCTTCGTCATACTCCTCTTCATAAAAAAGTTCTCTTGGCTGGCTCCAAGTCGTTGTTGTTATGTGTGGCTCATAGATATCTAGTGGCTCTGGTTCAAGATCGTCTTCATCAGATTTTTCTCCATAGTAAGAGCTTAAGTCAGCATCTCCTGGCCACGGTGGAGACTATTAATAAGCTTCTTCATCGGACTACCCTTGGATTGAACCATCATATTCATCTCCATTGAACCCTATGGGCTCATCTTCTTCACTAGAATCCATGGTGGCTGCTCCTTAGGATTTATCTCACAAAACCGAAGAGGAAAAAAGGTGGATCAGTTTCGTTCTAGACAAGAAAAGGAAAGAGATAGATTTTTTTTTTCAAAAATAAGAAAATGACCAAAAGTTTTTTTTTTTTGACTTCAACAAATTCGAAAACTTAAATAACAAAAGAAAATTTCTTTTTTTTTTATTTTTTTTTCTGATTTTCGAAAAATTAAATTAAACTACAGAATATTTCAAAAGCAAGGGATATTTTGTTTTCTGTGTTTTTGTTTTTTGTAAAAAATGGAAATAATACAAAAACTAAAAATCAAGAGAAATCAATAAAAATTAATATTTTTGTGGATTTTCTTTTTATGAAACGGAATTAAATAAAACAAATAAACAATTTTTATTTGGTTTTTGAGTTAATAAAAGAAATCAAATAACAAAAACAATGAAAACAAAACTGAAACAAGTTTTTTTATGGGTTGAATATTTTATGATGAAACAAAAACTGAAATAACAAAAAACAAAAGATAAGAACAAAAGCACTTTGATAGGAACTTGTGCTCTGATACCAAATGATATAAGATTAGAATCACACCAAGTCTTATAATTCAAATGATATAAGATTGGAATCACACCAAGTCTTATAATTCACAAGGTTGTCAAAGACAACAAGCTTTGCGGATTCGGATATGATGGTGGGATGGAAGGTGGTGGATTTGATTGACTCTCTCAATTGATGTTGACTGACTCTCTCAATCTGTGAACGAAATAGATTGTTTGAATCTCACAAACAAGCTAGGTCGCAGCTTCTATAGAGCTAAGTGAATCACACACTTAATTCTAGAGAAAAAAAAAACAATCTTTGCAAAGAAACACTTTGAAAGAAAACAAGAATACTTAGTATATTTCTGGATTGAAAGGTGAGTTTTTACAATGGACTAAGAGGAGCTTATATAATGCTCTTACACGTTCTAAAAATGCTAAAGACAAAGAAACAAATCAAAGCTAATCAAAAACTAGCCGTTAGGCTCTAAATGAGTGAATCTCGGCCAAATATGAAAATGCGATGATGCCTTTGTATCTGGACGGTTTTAGGGGATAAGTTAGCTTCTCTGTAACATTATTATCTTCATAAAATACTCCCAAGTCGTAGCATTCAAAGGAAAAGAGCCGTTGGAGAGTTATGGCTCCAAGTGTGAATGCATCTATATATGGCAAGTGAAGTTGCAGAAGGATCCGCCTGATCCTGTGAGTTCTGGTGCATGGTGGGACAATATTTGGACCCTCTGATTGGTAAATGAAGTCTCCTGGTCGCCAAAGTCGGTTCTGTGTTGAATTAAACTGGTTGACTCTCATACTTGCCATAAATGGCTCCGGTTGGCTTAGTTGAGAACTTAATTGGATCCGCCTGATCCAATGCGTGTTGGTGCACCTTAGGATGTTGTAGAAAGCTTCTAGAAGTAACTCAGAGTCTCCTGGGCGCCACTGATATGTTTGAAGCCTCCAAACCCTGAAAGGTTCCAAATAAGGCAAGTCGGGAATCTTCTGGTTTAGAAATTGAATAACTTTCCAACAAAAACCGGTCTCGGTATGATTCCAGTTCTCCTGGATTCTATGATGAATGAAGAATCCAAAACAAGCCGGTTCATAGCTTGATTCATCCTTGTTTGGTCGGAATCCTTTGATCAAGGCGCATATGTCCAAATCGGGTTTGTTGGAGATAACCCGGTTTGTAAGCTGAATAACTCTTATGTCTGAACTCCAATTGGACTGATTCCAATTCCCCGCATGCCTATGCTGGATCCAGATTGCATAGAAAGTGGTTTGGTTTCATGTATTGAATCCTTCTGGTCTGGTTGGAGGGATTCAATAAGTGGTCGTATGTCTCCATCGGATCCTTTGAAGATCTGTCTGTTTGTATCTTCGATATATTCTTCATGTGGAAAGCTTTTGGGATGATTCTTCTTCGTGGTATGCTCTAGATGCAATGAGTAAATATCCCAAATGTTTGTCGAGCTGGAACGGTCGTTTTTGGTCTTCATTTGAGCTGAACAAAGCTCGCATGTCTCTTTGGCTCGTCTTGGCTCCATGTTTTCCTTTCCTTGTTTGTTGATTCCGTGCTTCTTGTCTGATGATGACTTGATGTCCTCATCAACTTAGATGAGATGCATGATCAAATGAGACTCAAGATGCAAAAAAAGAAAGAAAAAATAAGAACAAAATAAACATGATTAGTAAACATGAAATCCCTCCCCCACACTTAAATAACACAGTCCTTTGTGTTATAAAAGCATAAGAGAGGAGTGAAAGGCAAAAGCAAGAAAGATGCAAATGAGAAATAAAGAACTAGATGCATATGTACAAGGAGTTTGGAGTGTTACCAGATTTGTTTTTGATGGAAGGGAGTAGTGGAATTGTGAATCTCAGAAGGCTAAACATCACTGGAGGTGTCCTAGTTTTGATGCTGCTCCTTGCACTGATCTGAACGTGCTTGTAGTGAGGGCTGGAGCTCGTTTTTGTGCATTGTTCTTCTTGCCACCCCCTGTTGCCACGGTCTGGAAGCTCCTCTGGACAGCATGTGGCATTCTTTTGTTCTTCCTCTAACACATTGCCACGGCTTGGATGTGACCGTGGCAAAGAGACCATGGCAAAAGCCGAAGGTTCTGCTGCCTTAAAACATGTTGCCACGCCTTGAATCTACCCGTGGCATTCCTCCCGTGGCAAAAGCCAAATGGTGGTCTATTCAAAATTCAACTTGCCACGGTTTAATTCTGGGCGTGGCAATCTCCCCATGGCAATCACCGAAGGTTGGCATCTAAGAAAAAGCCTCATGCCACGCCTGGGTCAAGCAGTGATTCATGGTCGTGGCAAACTGTGAACTTAGCCAAATTTTGCATTTCCTTGCATCTTGTCCACCATTCCTTGAGGCCAAAGAACACCAGGTCATCTGTAACCTGAACACACTCCACAAAACACATCAAAACATCCTAAAAACAGCAAAAGAAAGCATTAAAAAGAATATTTACAAAGGATAAGTTGGGGTGTCTCCCAAGAGCACTTTGTTTTAAGTCACTAAGTTTGACTTTTCATACTCTTTTCTTAGTGAGTGAGAGGAAGAGCTTTGATGCTCCTTGTCTTGTCCATGAATTCAAGCATGAGGTCCTTGTTCATCAGCTCTTGGACACCATCAGATCCTTTGTCTTTGAACTCTGGTGTGAGGATAGCTCTGACTTTGGCAAATGGTCTTGATCTTCCATTGCCTTTAACCTTGTATTCAACAGCTCCACCATCAAACTTCCAAGGAGTGAGAGTTAAGATTTGAGAAGATGACTCAAGAGTGAATGGTCTGGTTCTTGGTGGGTTCTTGTCTTGAGACCCTGAGCCATTGCCTTTGTTGCTGCTGATCTCCTTCTCACTTGGTGTAGGAGATAGAGATTGCAAGCAAGCTTCATCATCACTAAAGAAATCCCCTTCAAACTCAAGATCAGGTCTTATTAGGGATTCTTTCTTTTTCTCAACAGATGCAAGGGGTTGAGCTTCTTCTATAGTTCCAATACTCCCCACATACATCATCCCATAACGTTTCAAATCATCAGAATCATCAGATATAACTCCACAAAACCCAGCAAGAAGAGGCTTAAGAGGATAAGATACTTCATCATCTACCTTAGCAAGCACCACTCTTTGAGTATCAAAGTCCATCCTTGCTCTTGTGGTGTTCAGAAATGGAGTTCCAAGCAAAAGAGGTAGCTCTTTTGTCTTCTTCATCTTCATAACTACAAAATCTGTTGGAACTGTGCATTCACCAATTTTCAATGGGTAGTCTTCAAGAATTCCATATGGTTTCTTAAAGGATGAATCTCCAAAGGTGATTGACATGGGGTGATGCTTAAGACTCTTGATCCCTAGTCTCTCTACCATGTCTAAAGACATTACACTGATGCTTGATCCAGAATCACACAAAGCATTCTCCACTTTCAAGTTTCCAAGAGAGCTTTCCTGGGTTGCCTAGCTTGGGAATAAATTTGGGTTTCACCCTTGTTGAACCAGTGCTAGAGACTCCATCAGATGTCCTTTCTTGAACCATTCTCTGATCCTTTCCTTCAGCAATCTCAGAATCATTCTTTATCATATCAAAACAAGCTGCCTCCCTACCTTCTTTCTCAATGTCCTCATTGAGATCACATAACAGGAACTCAAACTCATCTATGATGGCGTCCTCCTCATATTTTGTCAGGCATTTTTCACTTGAGACATTGCCATTGAGAAGATCCTCAATTTCTTGGACAGCAGCATGATTCTCATCATTTGAGAGGATTGCATTGCAGTATTCTGTTTGATGTGCAATTGATGTCCCTGGTAAAGATCTTTGAGCTTGAGAACTGCAGTGGCCCTTGTTGTTCTCTAGAGTCTTGACTTTGGAAGCCAAGGTTGAAAGTTGAGTTAGAAGATCAGAATAAGTGCAATCCACCTTGTTGTTAATCTCTGCCATTTTCTTGTTGAAGTCCATGGCAACACTTGCTTGACCTTTGAGGATTTTCTGGAACAGGTTCTGCACTTCTTTATCTTTATTCCTTGAGCTCTGTTGGAGACTTTGTTGTTGGGGAGGGACAAAACCTTGTTGTTGAGTGTTTTGAGGATAGAAGTTCTGGTTTGGGGGATTCTTGTAGTAGGTAAAGCCCTTTTGGTAACCTTGTTGGCCACCTACAAAGTTCACCTCAGCTGTGATGTCTTCCCTTTGAAATGTGTCTTGAAACACATGATTCACATCTCTAACAAAGTTGGCTGACTGATGAGAAGCTAAGAGAAGTGTGTCTAGCTTCTTATTGAGAGACTTGATGTCTTTCCTTGTCCTTTCCTCTTCAGCACTCACAGCTCCTCTTGAATTCCTTTCAAAGTCTGATCCATAAAGCTCATCACTCTGAGCTACATTCTCCACTAGGGTCATGGTATCATTGACTTCCTTGGTCATGAAATTACCATTTGAAGCTGTGTCCAAGAGAAGTCTGACCTTTGTTAAAGCACCTCTGTAGAAGGTACTTAGCAGCTGACAATCTGAGAATCCATGGTGAGGGCATTGCATGGTATACCTTCTAAATCTTTCCCAAACCTCACAAAATGATTCATGGTTCTTCTGAATGAAACTTGAGATTTCATTTCTTAACCTTGCTGTTCTTGATGAAGAGAAGAACTTGGTTAGAAATGCTCTTTTGCATTGCTCCCAAGTTGTGACTGATCCTTGAGGTAGAGACTTTTCCCACTGATGTGCTTTGTCTCCTAGAGAAAAAGGGAATAACCTCAACTTGAAACTGTCTTCACTCACTCCATTCATCTTAGTTAGATCACAAACTCTATCAAAGTTGTCAATGTGATCTAATGGGTCTTCTAATGCCAAGCCATGGAACCTGTTGATTGCACCATGTTGATCAAGCCAGATTTGATCTCAAAATCGTTTTCAGGTGTAGGAGCTTGAATCCCATATCTCTGACCCTGAGTATTGGCCTCATCACCAGCTCCCACAACTATTATTGGACGTGTTGCTGGACCCTCTATCTGAGCCTGGTGGTTTCCATTACCACAATGAGCCTGTTGCCCTTGATCCATACCCAACATCTCATTCTGCTCAGCTCTTTGTCTTTGTCTCCTTGCTTGACTTCTGGTGTTCATACACCTGAAAACAAAGACAGCACTTGAAAGGTAATCAGTAAAAAAACAGAAAATGACTTGATCTCAAGAAGATCCAAAGTCCTAATGCTAGAATGAATCTTCAATTGGCAACGGCGCCAAATTGATAGTAGGAATTTTCAATCCTTGATCAATTCCTCAACTACTCATGTCATTGTAGCACTTGAGGTATCAATCCAAATGGAGAGATTCTAGACACTAGAACTATGAGGAGTTATCTTAATTCAAGTCTAATAAGCAGATGAGTTGGTAACAAGGTGATCTAAAAACATAAAGCAAACAAGAACAAGCAGTAATTAAGAATTAAACAAGCAAGAGAAACTAAACAAACACTCAAATTCAAATAAAGAGAAAGCTAAACCTCTAGATGTGATCATTGATCAGGGTGCTTTAAATGTGAATTCATGATGCTAAGCAAACAATGCAACACTTGCAATTCTTTAGTCTAGACTTCCAAATCAGATTAATTCATTCTCATGACAAAAATCCCTTTGTTAATTACCAATTCAAGACTAATTCCCATTAGATGAATAAACAATCAACAAGCATAAGGTTCCAAGTCTAAAATGACCAGACAGCCTCTTTGTGCATCAAAATAAGAGCTAAGAAAGACTGAATCTTATACAGAAAGAGAAGCAAACATCACATGATCTCAAATTCCAATTAACTTAGAACTCTAATCTAGATTAATCCTCTCATGAAGGCACTAACCTCTACACTAATCTATTTTCAAACCAAATCATCATTTGTGAAATATGAATCAATGAGCATTAAGAAACAGTTCTAGTATTTCATTCATGCATTTAACAATCATTCCCATGATGAAAAAGGAATAAACCCTTAAGTTAGCTCATTCAGGCATTTCATCAAACACCTTGTGGGTGGAGAAATGCCTAAGTTCTAGATCAAGCTTATAATGAGAGATCTAGCATTAGGATCAGCTAACGAAGGAAAGGAGAAGAGAATCTAAGCTTAAACAATCATTAATCTACATCTAAGCACCCTAATCTACACACCTAGAAGCTTAAAAGAAGACTACTCACTAATCATGATGAACACACCATTCTCTTTGCAAGAGGTGATGTTAATCATGACTAGAAGCAAAGATAAGAAGATGAGATGATAAGAAACAGACTTAGATTGATTAAATCCTTGAGATATCTCTTAACAAACTCCTTTTTTTTTACAAAATGGGAAAGAGAAACAAGAGAAAACCCTAAAAAGCATATATAGTGTCTCTTGCAGACCGGGTCAGCCCAGCCCGGCGCCAAAAACTTGATGGTGACTTGATGTGGTTGTGTCGAGGGTTGTCAAGTTTTACCCTAATTGAAATCAATAGCCGCAAGTGCACAGCTGATCGATTGTAGTACTTAGGATCGAATAAACAGGGAAGGAGGATCTTTTCCTGCAAAAAGCCTTTGAAATAAGTATAAAGTAAGGAAGTCTAGAACCAAAACGGTTTTGTGGGGGTTTGGTAGTGTGTTTAAAATGTAAAAACGAAATATTAAAAGAGAATACGGGAATTAAATGACGTAATAACTAAACTTAACGAAAATGACTAAAAATGTAAAAAACGGATATCTAATTGCTTAAATGAAAATGAACTAAAAAGGAAAGACAATATTGAACTAAAGCTTGAAAGAAAATCGGTGTAAATCAATGGGAAAGAAGGCGTTGGGGTTCAGGGAAGTTTTCTCAGGGGTACGAACGATTCAAAACATTGCTAGAGAGTAAATTTGATAAGATCTTAGCTTAAACTTTTCGAATTGGAGTCACGGACGTATGAATACGCCACTGTCGTGCTCATAGACAACTATCTCTCTCAACCCTGACCAGTAGGTTTCCACTCTGGCCCTGGAAGAGAAGAGATGCATTATGTTTAAGACTCATCCTAAATCACAAATCGCCCATAGGTAGGTTTCCACTCCTATGTTTGTTTTGCTCTCCCAAACTAGATCTGATACCGGATGAACACTTTCGTGTCACCAAGCATCTGGATCAGATTGTAGTTCATGACGCTACTCTCATGCAGTAAAAACGAATTCAGAAGAAAAAGTTCTAAGATTCGGCTCAAAAGCTCATGGAATCCTCATCGAACATATAAATCCCCTTCGAAATCCCTTAATCCCAACAATAAAACTACTCAAACATAATGAACGAAATCAAAGACATAGTATTAAGAAGTAGAATAGAAACCGAAATTAAAAAAGAAAGAACAAGGGTTCAAGAGAACAAATCTCTCTCTCCCTAAAAGCTAAAGCAAAAACAATAAAAGTATGAATTAATGATAGATGGTATTCGGTTGTACTTCGTTTAGGGTTCCTAAGACATGTATTTATAGTGCTCAAGACCTCTCTGGACGTCACTTTGGGTTCCTCCAAATGTGGGCTTCAGAAATAGGCTTTTTGGGCTCGGAGGTTGATGGCCGTGGTCGGGAGGGCTCTGACCGTGTGGAATGAGTGGTTTGCCGCGGTCGGGATGCTTCTGACCGCGGAAAATTGCTTGCTGGCCGCGGGTGGAAGTGCTTGCCGGCTGGTTTACAGGACATCTTGCTCTTCGCGTATCTTTTGATTGAACCGTTGGATTGCCAAGCTGTAAAGTGAACTGGAAAGCTGATACTTCCATCTTTAAGGTCTCCAAATTTGAGCTGGATCAGACGGTGAGAAGGCCTTCAATCAAGGGTGAACTTCTGACGGTTTGACTCTGAGCTGAAATCTGGTTTTCTATCCATTTTGTTAAGCTTTTCCCTAAGTTACCTGAAAAGAGTCTTGGAACTACAAATACTAGAAAAACGTGATAAAAGTACTTAAAAGCAATTAAAAACATAGAAAAAGTATTTCAAAATGATCCATAAAAGTGGTCAAAATACGGTGTTATCAACTCCCCTAGACTTAAACCTTTGTTTGTCCTCAAACAAAGCAAAAGCATAAACTGGTTAAGTGAAAACAAAAATAGGAAATGCACAAATCTCATAGACATGAACTCCTAAACTAGGACCACAGATAGTGCATCAATCCACAACTTAGTCTAGAAAATTCTCACCAATGCACAAGAGATACTAGTCCACTTTTTCCGTCATACGAAACTAAAACAATCTAAATCTTGATTCCAGTAAACTAGCTCTCTACATTCATTAAGTTCAATAGTGAGTTCTCATTAAAGACATCATCCAGGGTAGACGGCGTTTGGCATTAAAGGGCTATTTAAGTGGTGGAGTTAAAGTGTTTCGGGTTACCTGAAGATCTGGAGGATGCAAGATAACATGCAAAACCGCAAGAGAGATAAGGACTTGTTGATGACCACAGTTTTCAGTCACTTCTTCTTGCCAAATGTTGTTGCATAATCCTTCCTCCTTTGTTGTAAACAGTTGTTCCCCCAGACTAAGGTTCTTTCTGGGAATCAGAAAACAATCTCCAAAACTCCGTAAAATCGAACTCCAGTTGCCTTGGGACTTAAATTTCGACCTCTCTAGACTCTCTAAGGCTTTTATTTCCTTTCTTTTCTTATTTTCGGATTTTTTTTTTTTTTTGAACGAATAGGAAATGCCTTTTAAAGAGAGAGAGACTAGAGGACGAGATTATACCAAAATTTGAGATTTTTCTAAGGCAAACTGAGTTTCCTCTTGTGTTGAATTGTTCCAGGAACTTTTTCGGCAAATCGCAGGTCTCTGTCTTTGGTGACTGGAAACTGTGTCGTTCCTCTTTCTCTCCAACGTTTTTGCACTTATCTGCATATAAGACAATAGAAAACAAGAGTGCATGTGGTTTGAAAGAGGATTGGTTAAGGTGGGGAACTAGCTAAAGATGAACTAGCCATTCAGGATCAACAGAGAGTGGTAAAAGGATAAAGGAGTCCTGAATGTATGATTCGTTTCCCTGGTCTAATGCTTCAATGAGAAAATTAAGTCCAAATTAAGTCCAAATAAAACAGAGCTAGTGTATCCCTTCATCTAAATCGAAATTATTCAAATTCCTCTAGGGTACTTCGTTTCAAATGTGCTTAGCTACCGCCTAGTCTAGTCCTAAATCATGAATGAGCATGTCACTAGGAACAGTCTAAAGCACACAGTCAACTATCATTGATTCATGTTCACCATTCCCTTTAAAACGTATTTTGTTTTGAAAACCGATTTTGAAAAACTTTAAGGAAAATGCAAAAAGTGTAGATAATGCAAGACTCATGAAAGAAAAGTGGTTAGAAGGGATGAAATCCTCCCCCAGACTTAAATCACACTGTCCTCAGTGTGAAACAAGTCGAGATTGGATGAGAAAAATGCATAGATAATCGAATTGGTAAGGACAAAGAGAACTTACCTGGATCCGAGATGCTGGTGGAGATGAACCGGATTCATTCGACGAGGTTTAGGGAAGGTGATTAGGTGGTGATGAAGGTGGTGGAGGGTGATGAATGAGGTGGAGGGTGATTGGTGAGGTGGAATGGGGTGAAGTGGGTGGTTTGGGGTCGGGTTTGGATGTCAACGACTGAGTGCCGCGGTCAGGGGCCACGCGAGCGCGGCAAACAAGTACTTGGCCGCGGTCATATTCACGCGACCGCGGTCGATGATAGGTTTCCCGTGGTCCGAACACCTGCGACCGCGGGGGCTTATTTCGCGGCCTCTTCCTGCTTCTCCTTGGTTCCTGCTGGGCCGAGCAGTCATGTACCATCCTTCTTTTTGGTTTTTTCAGTTTTTTTGATTTTTTTTTTTTGGCTTTTTTGTTTTATAAGAAACACCTGAAACTAAGAAAAAGATTAAAAGAAAAAGAAAGAGAAATTCTAAAGAAAACAATACCTAAATGGGTTGCCTCCCATTAAGTGCTTCTGTTTTAAGTCGTTTAGCTCGACTTTTGGTGTTGGACGTGACTTATTCCAATGAAGAAGACCTTGTCCTGAGACAAGTCGTTTTCGACATCTCCTTGCTTTGCCTAGAAGGTTCGAGATGGTAGCCTCCTCCAGGATCAAAAATCAGTCTTGGAACTTCTTTGAGGTATGAGTCTTCAACACCACTTGTGACAGGAGAACGTCTTAGATGCTTGCATGATGAGGTGAATAAGGTCTCTCTTACTGCATGACAATGAACCATGTTGCAAGAAACAAGGATAGATGATTCTTTATGATCTGAAGTGGTGGAGATGGTCAAGCATCCAAGGTGAGGACAGTTTTCTTGGAGAGGTGTCGCCATGGCTTGAACTGTTGGAGAATTGGTAAAAAGAGCATTGGCCGCTGGTGGAAGTGTCGCGACCGCGGTGAAAGGTGGTTTGGCCGCTGGTAGCGCACACGCGACCGCGGTGCCGAATGTCCTAGGAAAGATGTTCAGATCCTCTTGCTTCTTGTCTCCAATTCTTTTTCCTTGTGGAGAGTTTTCGGAAAAGAGTCTTGAGAGCCATTTAAACTCCACTCTTGCTTCAATTAAGTCTGCATCACCTATTATATGAGCATTGGTTAAAGGTGTGCATAGGAAAATACCTTTGTTTGTCAAACTTGTAAATCCAGCATTTTCTTTGGGTGCTCTTCTTTCTAGAACGTATCCAACATCCTTTGTAGCTCCTCCAGGGTCGAATATTGGATCATCCACGCTGCCTATGATTATACAATGAGAGTTCCTTGTAGGAATCGCCGGGTATGTGGTTTTCTTGTTGATCTTCAGGAAACTCATATGTTGATGCAGGTAGTTGATGAGTGTTCCAACAGATGCTAGGAACGAAGTACCAAGTATCAAGGGTTTTGTTGCATTGTTTCTCATCTCCAGAGCATGGGAACCAGTAGAAACAAGACAACCTTTCCCTTGAAAAGACAATTCTGGTTTGGAACCAAGTGGAGCTGCACCAGAAAGATCTCCATAGTGAATATAAATCTTAGAAGGATGAAAAATCGAAATACCTGTACTCTCTGCAATGGTCTTTGGTATGAGATTCACATCAGGTCCAGATTCACAAAGAGAATCACGAAATTCCACTCCCTTGATTGAGAATGGGGCAAACTTCTCAGCATCCTTTGTCTTAGAAAGCGCCTACAATGGTGGTTTTGATGTCACCATTAGTGTCTTATCTTCCACGTGGTCTGTCTTACATTCAAGGTGGTGAGGAGCTGAAGGAGAAAAAGGCTTTGGTTCATCAAGAGGAAGGGACTTATGATCTTGTTTGTCGTCTCCAAAACACTTGAATGAATCGGTAGAGACGAGATCGTCACTAGGGATGGAAAGAGGTTCTCCTTTTTCTTGATGGCTGGCTTCCATGACATGATGATCCAAAGGAATTTCATTTGATGGCCTCTTTCTAACAAACTTGATGGAGGATTCTCCATCTACTTCACAAGATACCCAATACCCATCATCCATAGATTCATTGAGCTCCTGAAGTATATCATCAATCTCGGTTTGGGAGACAGACGACATATCTTCATCAAAGAGAGGATCATGGATATCTCCGTGGCCATTGTAATTTTTCAAGGTCTCCCAGCAGATTCCTTGTTCCTCTAAACCTTCACGAATTGATTTGTAGTGGCTGCGAAGTTCTCTTTTGTGGTGGTTCGGAATTGCATTCTGATCCATTGAGGAGAGATCACGAATGTATTGTGCTTCTCGGCGTTGAGTTGCTCGAGGAGTGTTGTAAAAACCTCCCTCATAGTAGTAATTTCGTTTCATAGGATCCATATCTTCTGAAATGGAAACAAAATAACCGAAAAATGGAAAGTTGCAGAAAAGGGGGTTCTAGAGTCGATTTACCAACTTTTCTCGGGGTTTTGCAGAAAAGAAAACGCGTGCCTTCCCCGGCAACGGCGCCAAAAACTTGATGGTGACTTGATGTGGTTGTGTCGAGGGTTGTCAAGTTTTACCCTAATTGAAATCAATAGCCGCAAGTGCACTGCTGATCGATTGTAGTACTTAGGGATCGAATCCACAGCGAAGGAGGATCTTTTCCTGCAAAAAGCCTTTGAAATAAGTATAAAGTAAGGAAGTCTAGAACCAAAATGGTTTTGTGGGGGTTTGGTAGTGTGTTTAAAATGTAAAAACGAAATATTAAAAGAGAATACGGGAATTAAATGACGTAATAACTAAACTTAACGAAAATGACTAAAAATGTAAAAAACGGATATCTAATTGCTTAAATGAAAATGAACTAAAAAGGAAAGACAATATTGAACTAAAGCTTGAAAGAAAATCGGTGTAAATCAATGGGAAAGAATGCGTTGGGGTTCAGAGAAGTTTTCTCAGGGGTACGAACGATTCAAAACATTGCTAGAGAGTAAATTTGATAAGATCTTAGCTTAAACTTTTCGAACTGGAGTCACGGACGTATGAATACGCCACTGTCGTGATCATAGACAACTATCTCTCTCAACCTTGACCAGTAGGTTTCCACTCTGGCCCTGGAAGAGAAGAGATACATTATGTTTAAGACTCGTCCTAATTCACAAATCGCCCATAGGTAGGTTTCCACTCCTATGTTTGTTTTGCTCTCCCAAACTAGATCTGATACCGGATGAACACTTTCGTATCACCAAGCATCTGGATCAGATTGTAGTTCATGACGCTACTCTCATGCAGTAAAAACGAATTCAGAAGAAAAAGTTCTAAGATTCGGCTCAAAAGCTCATGGAATCCTCATCGAACATATAAATCCCCATCGAAAATCTCTTAATCCCAACAATAAAACTACTCAGACATAATGAACGAAATCAAAGACATAGTATTAAGAAGTAGAATAGAAACCGAAATTGAAAAAGAAAGAACAAGGGTTCAAGAGAACAAATCTCTCTCTCCCTAAAAGCTAAAGCAAAAACAATAAAAGTATGAAGTAATGATAGATGGTATTCGGTTATACTTCGTTTAGGGTTCCTAAGACATGTATTTATAGTGCTCAATATCTCTAGACGTCACTTAGGGTTCCTCCAAATGTGGGCTTTTTGGGTTGGGAGGTTGATGGCCGTGGTCGGGAGGGGTCTGACCGTGGGGAATGAGTGGTTTGCTGCGGTCGGGATGCTTCTGACCGCGGGAAATTGCTTCCTGGCCGCGGGTGGAAGTGCTTGCCGGCTGGTTTACGGGACATCTTGCTCTTCGCGTATCTTTTGATTGAACCGTTGGATTGCCAAGCTGTAAAGTGAAATGGAAAGCTGATACTTCCATATTTAAGGTCTCCAAATTTGAGCTGGATCAGACGGTGAGAAGGCCTTCAATCAGGGGTGAACTTCTGACGGTTTGACTCTGAGCTGAAATCTGGTTTTCTATCCATTTTGTTAAGTTTTTCCCTAAGTTACCTAAAAAGAGTCTTGAAACTACAAATACTAGAAAAACGTGATAAAGTATTTAAAAGCAATTAAAAACTATAAAAGTGGTCAAAATACGGTGTTATAATTACCACGGCCAAACATCAGGCCGTGCTTCCAGACCATGTCAAATCCCGACCATGACATTATGGGCGTGTCAAAGATCTTCATTGCTTTTCGTGGTCAGGTCCAAGGCCGTGCTTCAAGAACATGTCAAATCTCGAGAGTTGTCATATTATGCCACGGCCAAGCTCAGGCCGTGGCATTATCACCGTGTCAAATCATGACACTTAGCACCTTTTCCACTCTTAGACGTCTGGCTGATATGTATGTCTCTCGCCTTCCTTAATTCTCATCTCACGACTCCAAATCCAATGATTCGACCTGTTCTGGGACCGTGACTCGATCATCTCCAACTTTGATGAAAGGTTCAGGTTCAGATGACGTCGGCAAGGGCTCCGTTCCACCGGTTCTTTGATTCGCGTTGCTTTGGTCCTTTATCCGCTCCGAGACATGTACTGCTTCTTATCGCCATAACGTTCAGCTCAAAACTCCAAATAGGACGATCTAAACTGTTCTGGAAACTAGATTCGACGCAGAGCCGTTCCCAGAGATACGAAGCCCGTAAGCAAACTTTTAAAAAGGCCCTCATCGTATTAAATTCATATAAAATTAATCCAAATCGTATTGAATAAATAATAACTATCATCGTCTTAAGTCGTATAAAACCAATAATAAAAACATAATCCGAAAAAAGAATAACAAAACTTAAAACATAATTTTTCTTCCCTTCTTTGCAACAAACTAAATCTCATCTTTTCCAAAATAAGAAAAAAATATAGAGATTATCGTAAATAAAGAAAAGAAATTATTGTATTTTATTCCAAATAATCAGAGATATATAGTCAAGTCCAGAGTTAATTATGCTAACATTTAACCAATGTGGGACTTTTTTAAAAAAAAAGTTAAAAAAACATGGTAGTGACCAACATTAGTCATTAATCATTAACCTAATTTTTTTATTAGTTAGATATTGGGCTTAATATTCAATTAAAATCTGTTACACCTATTCTTTTTGGGCCTTCGATTTTTTCATAAAATTTGGGCCCGTAGGCCAGTGCTTCTTTTCCTATAACATAGGCACGGGCCTGATTCGACGCTCTTGATTCTTGGCAAAGACTCCGGAGGCTTAATTCTGGTGAAAGTCCTCCTAATCAGGTGATAATGTTGAGGGATTGTCGGCTCCATAACACTTGTCAGAGTCTGATGCACATAAGGTGATGGTCTCTCCATGGCTTTTGTCCCAATTGCTCCCAATTAGCTCCAAATGACCTGTAAACACTCCAAAAGTGCAAAAATCTCTAGGACCTAATGCAATTCCTAACTAAAGACAAAAGCAAAGACAAATATATGTAAAACTACCTAAATGTATGCATGAGACTCAATATTTGAACAAAAATGCAATCCTAAACATGACAAAATGTGAGTATATCAGATGTTGATGTGCCGGTTTTTTTTGTCTATCCGTCTTTTTTTTTTTTTCCAGTGCATCGTTGTGCTTTACACTTCACCCTCATCCTGATCTGGAAAATCATTGTAACGAAGATCTTTCAGCAAAATCCAAGGTACAACAAGCTTAACACTGGCCTGCAGACTTTGAAAGTAAGGATTCATTGCCACTATTGTTTTGCTTTTCATAGAAAGTTTGCACTTGTATCTTTTGTTTCTTCTACTGAAAAACTTTTCAAAACCAATATACCATGAGTCATGGCCATTAGATGATTTATTCGATTATTGAATGTCTTTCTCCACACTTCTTATTCTCCAGCTACCTCAATGAAATCTTCCTTGTCTCTCTTTCTTATATGGGACACGATGGTCGTAGGTCCCGATGGACGTATCAAAGAAGATGTAGAAGTCAAAACCGATTAGAAGAAGAAGATAATATATAAACCGATTAAGAAGGAGAAGATAATATAAGAACCGACAAGAAAGAAAGACACCTCTAGAAAAGGTCCAAAGAGGGAGAGAGGGCACGGATTAATCAGCGAAAGAAAAAGAACCATCTCTAAATACAATGTCTAAGTCAAAGGAACATTATTTATTGTGCTCACTAGCTCTATGATTTCTATTTCCTTGATGTTATGACTACATGTGAGAAACATTGTACTATTATGTGGAGAGTGGGACAAAGATTCAATATTTATAAAAGAAAAAAAAAAACAAGCGGGGGACATTGTTGATGGTGATGAACATAAAACATTTTAGTCTTATTCTTGACATTAAAAATATTCTAATAAATAATTTTTTATGTTCACTCAACAAGTAATATAATTAGTAGTTTAACCAGTACTTATAAACGTTATTCAACTTCAGTTTTTTATTGTGATCCAATTAATAAAAACTAATATTCAAATCACATTACCAATTATAAAAGTAAAAAACGATCACATTACCAATTATAAAAGTAAAAAACTAAAATTTTAAACTATGCATGCATGTGCAAGGCGCATGCAAACTAAAGGATTGTTATACATAGATATCATAGTTTCATGTTGATGTTTGCACGAAGATCAGAACTGACTAGAAAGAAGGACAATTTAGGCAAAGCAAGGAGAGAGTTCTGGCTAGGGAGAAAGATGAATTAAAATCTTGATAGCTTAATGTATATACATAATGATTATTTATAGATAATATAGATAGTTTACCTACACTCTTTTACCATAGTTTTATGCTCGTGTTTGCCAAAAAGATAAGAACCGATGAGAAAATGAATACTTTTGACAAATAGGAAGCGATTTACAACTAAGGATACTTAAAAAGTAAAATAATTAATAAATTTAATGTATATAAATAATAATTATTTTAGAGATGAAATTAAACATTGTATCAAAGCTATTAAAATGATTATTTACCTACGTTCTAATATCATAGTTTTGTGTCTGTGCTTGTAAGAAAGATAAGAAATAACATGAAAAAAGGACAATTCTAGCGAAGCATAGAAAGAGTTCCAGCTAAGGAAAATGAAGAATTAAAGTCATCAAACTTAATGTATACAAGTAATGAGTAATGACCATTTAGAGATGAAATTTAATTTGATATCAAAACTATTTAAATAATGTTTACCTATGTTCTCATATCATGATGGTTTTGTGTTTGTACTTGCGAGAAAAATAAAAATTGACGAGAAGAAAAACTATTTCCACAAAATAAGGGATTTACAGCTAGGAAAGCTGAAAATAAAATAATTGGTTATTATGTTTTTAGTTTTTTTTTTGGTTAATCATATGTCTTATTATTATATATATTCTTTTTTGGTTTATTATCAGTAATGAATTTAGTAATTTGATTATTTGATAAAACTTCTTCGTCCGCGTAAGGCGCGAACTAAACACCTAGTTAATTAAAATGAACTATCAAATGATACAAATATTTCACTAGGAACCACATTACCCATTCTATTAGGAACCACGTTCACAATGAACGATTCCACTCGTACCACACAGAGTAATGTCAGTGTGTCACAACATACTTATGTAGGTGAAAACAGAGCCCACACAAAAGCACATAGAAACTCCCGAAGGACTAAAGACAAACCCACTAACGGGTATCAACATTTCCTTTGAAGGGAAACAACTAAATCTCGAAACGAGGAAAGTCTTACAAAATCGGCTTAAAACCGCTGTGAGAGACCGCCTAGTAACACACCCACAATATCAGCTTAAAACCATTGTGGTCGTGTGAGCGTCGGATAACAGTTTGATTCACAAAGTTAGAGCCCAAGTATAAACAAGTCAATTTCTGTTAGTTCGGATATTTACATTTAGAAAGCATGAGTTTGGATATATATTCGCCCATTTTATCACGTAAAGAGATCTTTAACCAAAACCCATAGCTGAAGCATGGATAGGCGTTTTCGCATCCAACTTCCAACTAACCGATCCGAACTTTTTTTTTCGTTGAAACAAATATGTAGTAAATGAAAAGAGAATCTAAACTGAAGATTTGTAGTCTTTAAAGTCCCTATTTATGGTATTAACAGAAAATGTATAGACAACAATTAAAGTAAACTTCGACCAAAAAAAAAAAAACAATTAAAGTAAACTAGATTCTATCTCGTGCATCCGCACAGAAACTATTTTAATTTATTAAATTTTGTAATATAATTTATATTTTTGTTTTATATATATAATTTTCTAATGAATGCTAAATATTTTTTTCTGTTTATATATATTTTATTTCTATTAATTTATTTTTTCTAGTATATTTATGACTGCGATTAGAGAAACATTATTTTAAGCTGTCCGATTATATTAATCCAATAAGTACAATAATTATAAAAACGTTATTATACTATGTCCATTTATATTAATCCGAAAAAAATCACAGTTATTAAAATATAATTATAATCCGTTCATTCATATTATTTGTATATTTTTTTATATTTTTTTAAATTTGAATATTAAAAGTTTTAGATTTATTTAATAAAATATCAGTAATATATTATTTTTTATCTTTTTCATTGAAATATTACTTAAATTTTAATATGTAAATTAGATCTAAATTGATATCAGAATTATTATTTTTATAAAAATATAATAATAACTTATTTTATAATTTTTGATAAATAATATAATCTAAATTTAAGGAAATCTATATCAAATCTAAATTTAAATTTTCAAATTTATTTTAAAATATAAATTAAAATATATTATTTTATTAATATTACATTAAATTGATTTGTTTGGTAACATAAATAAGAGTTATCCAAACATAAAATAGTAGAAAACTAATTATAACCTGTTTGGATATAAAATACTCTTTTTTTTAATAGTATAGATATTAAAAAAATAATAATACAAAGAACCGAACTTGTCTAAGACTAAAAGATTAACTTTATAACACTGTTTGCTTCTATTTCTCCAAAGCTACAAACAGATTTTCCCTATTACACATGTCCCAAGTCCCATGCTACATTGCTTAAAAAGCACGAACTCACTCGGATGTCTTTATGCAAGTACACTGTATGGTAAAAGAGTTACAGACACAGAGTCGGAAAAAAAACACCGGGATCAAGGGCCACAGCAATCAAAAGAACATGTCACCTTGACTCATTCCCAGGGAATAAATAGATGGACCATTCCGCTCTTTCAGGCACGTTCATCATTCACGTGGTTTGCTACCTCGGGTTGGCTGTCCAGTGGCATGTACTGTGCCATTATAGCTCTGATCTCTGAGTCCATGTATTGCTGTAAAACCACGGACATAGGAAATTTTAAACAATTTCCTCAAGCAAAGGACATGGCCACCATGTTAAGGTTCAAAAGTTACATAAGAACTATGTTTTGGATATACATCTCAGGCCACAACAAAAAGATTAATCTTTCGCTTTCACCATTAAAAACAAAAAAACAGTAAAAGAGGAGCAACACTTACCCTCAACCTATATTTGTAAACGAGGTATGCCCCACCAGCTGCAAGTCCCAATGATAACATTATAAGCCAAACAGCCGCCCACGCTGATCTCACTTGTGAACCCGTCTTACCTAAATTTCAAACATAAGAACCAATGGGAGTTAAAGAAACAGAGAGGCTACTTGTATGCACAGAGTACTCTTATAAGTGCGTGATGCATGCTCATAGAACAATAGAAAACTCACTGATGCACGTGTCATGGTCTCTCATGTAGAGAAGGTCCCCACTACAAGAGCACTCGTAGCTTCCCCAGGTGTTTTTGCAGCTACATTCCGGGCACTGACAGGCTTTCTTCTCTTTGCACTCATTAATGTCTGGTGAAGGAAGCACGGAAATCCTTAGAACGAGAATTATGAAGTAGCACAACGTACTGTAATGAAAGTTTGACAGAGAGTCTAACCTTCACACTTCTTAACACCGTCTCCTTTGAATCCTGGAGGACACTGGCACTTAACGCTGTCCTTATCCTGAATGCATTACAAGTTGAGAAATAAGCCTCACATTGTATGGTGAAATTATGATCCAAAGTGAGGCACAGTGTAGAAGAAACACTAACCACACAAGCAGAGAACGCATGTCCATCTCTCTCTTCATGCCAACAACCTCCATTGTTAATTGTGCATCTCCCTGGCCCGCTCGCTGCAATGTAACACCAAATAAGTATGAAATGTTTATACCAACAGAATCAGAACAGCAACAAAGGCAAAATAACATTAAAATAAATAAAAAAGAACAAAATACCCATCTCTGACAGGAAAGATGGAATACAAAAGTCAGCTTAGTCCAATCCTATTAGAAAAATAATTTTGCTGTCGAAGTTCTTGTGATCATGCAAGCAACATTACATTTTGAGTATCATTAGAGACACGTGAACGACTAAAACATCTAACAGGGCAAACCCAACATTTACAGTTCCCTGACAATAAATTATTTGATATCTTGGCATACGATAAGACCACGAAATGTCACTCTGTAAGAAACCTTACTCAGGCTGTTACTGAAAAACACAAGACCACTAAAATTATTAAAGAACCCTATTCAAAAGATGACATGACACGAGACTCACGTTCACAATGGTTGTAACCATCCCCTTTGAATTGCACTCCATCAACTCTTGGGCACTCGCATACTTTTCCACGAAAAGTATCCTGCAAACTAAGCAGATTAATAGATATAAAAAAAAAAATTTCCGAACTATCACAGTATACCTTGCAAGCAGTGAGGTTGGCTGATTTATCTTGCCAACAACCGCCATTGTTATCTAGGCATTCGTTTGTTTCCATATCTGTCAATAACAGGAATGCAAATTTCAGATTTCACAATAAGTGGTAAACCTGTGATCACAGTTATAGTTTACATTCCAAACATTTATGTGATGATCTAAAATCAACTTTGAATTATAAACAGGCATATCAGAAAAGGGTGAGCATTTTTTGCATCGGGCAAGGCAAAAATGATACGTAAAAATGATAACCAAACTATTCCGAAAAATAGTTATAATCAGGTACAAGTACGGGCAGGTTTTGGCATCTATAACTAATACCCAAAATATATCCAAGTTTAGATCAGGTTGTGGGTCAGGTATAATGGGTTTTCACATATCTTGGGAAACAAAACTTCGGATACTTAAACCCCCAAACGTACCGCAATGGTTAGATGGGTACGACCTGAAACATACTCTTTGTCTAGACCAACACGTTAAGATTAACTAGCCAACTATATATACCTGTGCTCAGGCATATAGCTGGTTCAGTTGTCTCCTCAAAACCAGAACATAGAGCCTTGAGTACTGCACTCTTCTCCAACTTCCCTGCAAGGAAACATTTATTTAACAAGATAAACCAGAACATAGAGTATTCAAAGCCTTAAGGTAACACTGCAAGACAAACCTCGGTACTGTCTGTTGTTGACAACCAACGTAGGCAATATGGTAACATCACCCCTTGAACCCTTACCAACCTACGTAATAATCCCAAACGGGTTATTCAAAGAAAATAACTGTGAGTCGGAGATGCCCGGAGGAACGTAAGAAAAACATAAGTAATTTACTTGAGCATCTTGTTCTTCCTTTAGAACTGGATTGTCCGAGTCAGCATCAGGATCTCCTATACACTTGTCAAGTTTTCTACTATCGATTCCTGTAAAGACATAGGAAAACTGGATTATTCTCCTGGGAAAAGAAGTTTTATTTTTCGAGTTATAAAAGAATCACTCACCAAGAGACTTGATAACAGAATCAGCACATTCTTTGTTGTATTTCTTCTCCTTCATGGGACATCTGATCTGGAAATCAGTGACATAATCCCACCAGACCCAGGGTTTCCCGGTTTCATTCGCGACCTTGTAAACGCAAAGCTGTCTCAAGTTTTCTACAACCACGTCTTTACCATCGTATCCTGAGCTAAAGTCCTGTTCAGGATCAGGAGCGCAGTATCTTCCCTTGTTGATACACTGAGACTTGCACTGTCTACTCAACGTGAAAGCATGAGGACAATACCAAGTAATGTAATGAGGTCTAAACTGCGTGTAACCGCCTTTCTCAAGAATCTGAGCAGCACCCTTAAAATCCTTCACAAACTCCATCAACATGTCACATTTGACCCCGCACTCGTCATTGCTATTGGTCCACAGTTCATACTCGACACGGTCATCAGGGTGCGGAACAGCTTCTCTCCAGTCAAGATTCAAGTTGACCATATCCCCTCCACTGATTGCTTTCTTCAACTTTTCACCAAAACCTTTCGTCACAAGCGCAGAAGGAATGGTGATATTTTCAATGTACTTCGCCGACGAAACATCCTCTTCTGGTGTGTCCATTGTAATCAAAGGCTCATCAACATTGTCGGCCACAAGAACAGCAGAAGCACCAGCTTTCTGTGCATTCCAGACCTTCAAAGCGAAAAAACAATCTACACAACAGAATATAACCATCCATTAGGCTAAAGTGTATATATGTCTATGCAGAACAACAAGAGTAAGGCAAACTTCTGCACACACATGAACAAATAAAGAAGAAAGGCATTACAACCTAACAACTAAAACCTCTTAAATTGAAACTCGAAATACAAAGAACCGTGTCAAGTAGTCGGAAACCAAAAAATTGCTAATTGAAAAAGAGAAAAGGAAAGTGAGCGCCAGAAATGGATTAAATCGATTCTAGTTCTGACATTGTAGATGAGATGAGTACCTCCACGATCAACCAAGAGGAAGGTAGGTAAAGCACCCGGCTGTGACTTGAAAGAAATTGAGAAATCGCTGAACTCTTTGCACGATTTCTGATTCTCCTTGGGATAAACCACCGTACCAGCCATGCTTCCGCCGTACTGAGGGATCCCGAAGTTGCCAATTGCACTGTCGTGAGTCCCCTTGATGCTGTCCGGCGACGTCACGGACAAGCTGTTCTTCTCCACAACGAATCGAGCCTTGCAGCAAAAGGGGATGGAGAGAAGCAACCATTGAAGAAGAAAACATAGGAGCTGCTTCTGCTTATGTTGCTTCATCTTCGAGATCTCCGCTTCCAACACAACCAACTCAAAAGATTGAACAAAAACACACAAATTGGATCAAAGCGCTAAGAAGCGAGCAGGTCGAATCGGAGCATTGATGATCGTACTCCTCTTTGTCTGAGCTCAATCGTCGAAGGTTTAGAGTTTGGCTAAGTGTTTTCCGAGAAACACAGAGAAAATAAAAATTGGGTGTTTTTTTCAACGTTGTGGATGCGATTCGAAGACTATAAACGACGCTGAGTCAAAACATTTTTTACAGTCAGAAAAATTTCGACCCGACTGCTCCACGTTCACTTTAATATACTACTCCTAAAAAATAACAATAAATGAGATCTAAGTTTAGTTGGTTGAAAAGATGCTTGCTAAGCAGTTGTGACCACTTTACACCATCTGAACTTCTAAGGAGTTTTTAATGATTTTAGGTATTGTAAAATAAATAAAAAATCTAAAAATTCGACTCTTAAATATTTTATATAAAAATTATTTTTTGAAAGTTTTTATTGACGTGTAGCAGTATCTAATTAAATGAAAAATGAAGAGAAAAGCAAATGAACCTCATCACTTCATTTTCGTGTCTTGTGATTGATGTTAAGAAAAACAAATGGATTCCACCACATTATTTAAAAAATATTAAAAATCTCATTAGAAGTTTGGGATAGAGATGCTCTTAAGATGTTCAATTCAAGAATCTCATAACGGATTCTTATTTAATATTTAATTATAAAATTTATATTAAGAATCCTTATTAAAAAAACTTTTATTTTATTTGTTCTAATGGTAGAACTCCATTAGGAGTTCTTAAAACAAAAAAAAAAATTAATAATTTTGTTTTAGTGTAAGTAGAATTTATTTTTTGAATAAAACATACTTGACATAAAAACATTTTAAACATAGATTTTTAATATTCATATCATTTTTTAATCAAAAATAATTTATTATTTTTAATTTTAACTATTATTTATTAAATTTAATATTAATATATAATTTAAACATATGCATAATATAGTTTGTTAAATAGATAATTTTATTTCATAATTAAAAAGAGAAGAAAATAAAAAATAATGATATATAAATAATTTATTTGACTTTATAAATTATAGGGGTTAAATGATTTTTTTTATTTTTTTCTATTATCTAATCAGAAATTAACATGTGGTTAAGAACTCTTGTTAAGCGCCGATTCTTAAGATTTTTATTTTAAAACCTGTTATTAGCTATTTAGATAACTTTGATTTATTTTAAATAAAAAAAATCTAAGAACTCATTTTAAAAACCCCCATTGAACATGCTCTAGTACCTTACATCTCTACTTGCTAAGGGCTTCGAAGCTATAAAATACTAAACTACCGATAATAATGAAGAATATACTATTTAGTTCCTTAGAGTATCTCCAATGGTTTCTTCATTTTTTCCTTCAAAAATGAAGTTTCTTCATTTTTTTCTTCGAAAAGAATATTCCAAGCATATTTTATCTCTACTTTTTTATTAATTGCTAACAAGGTCCTATACTTTTCAGTTTTACAAATTTTTACCTATTTATTTATGTAGACTAATTATTCAACCAAATTATAAATTTTATATAATTAAAAATATAGCATCATTGTAATTATATGCATGTATCAGACAATGTGAAAATCGACGTCCAAGTGGTGCTTCAAATGATGACATTGTGAGTATTTTTTTGTGATAATTAATTGATGATTTCTTAATTCATTTACATTAGTTTTAATAAATTCTTTAATTATGTGTAGTTTAATCAAGCCAATATAATGTTAAAGCAAGATCCAAAATACAAAGCAGGTTGAAAATTTGATCATGTGTGGAGCATTATTAAGAATTTTGAGAAGTTTAAAAATGGTGAAACTCCAGCTAGAAATGTACCAAATCCATGTTGTTTTGGGTATGCATCTTCGGAGTCGGAAAATTCAACCCCAGAATTTGGTACACAAGCGTCTTCAGGTTTGCCTTCATTTTCTTTGAATTTAGATGATGAAGAAGACATTATTGGTGGGTCTGCATCTAAACGACCGATTGGAGTGAGAAAAGCTAAGCTGAAAAGAAAAAGTGATGATCAAACATCACTTGTTATCAACACTTTAGAAGAAGGAAATAGACAACTTGTGGAGCAACTAAAGAAGACCAGCTCCCAAAGACAGCCCCATTTAGATATTCAAAGTAAGAATTATGCTTTGAAAGAATTTAAAGAAGAAAACAAATTTTTGTTTCAAGACATAAATTATATACAAAATGTGAATATTCGTACATATGTTCAAGCTGAACAAGCACGTATTTTACAGAAAAGGGCTGAACAACAACAAAATCAGCAAACTCCTCCTTCAGCATCAACTTCATTTGGACAGTATTTTAATCATCTTAATGGACCTGGAAGTGATTTTCCAAATTATTAAGTTGTTAGTTTATGTTATGTTAAGTTTGTTATTTATAATTCAGTATTAATTATGTATTTTTAATTTTGTTGTGGGTTATGTTCTTGTATTTTCTATATAATATATGTTATTGTATATTTTTATTGTGTTTACTGTATTTTTACTATATAATTTAATTAAAAAAAATAACAGTTTTAAAATTAATTGGATAAAAAACATATAAATTTTGTTTGGGTATAAAACAAAACATGTAGAAAGTTAAAGATACATTTTGTAAATAAAAAAATTCATCTTCATTTTGAAGATGAATTTGAAGCACCATTGGAGAACATTTCTTCATTTTTATCTTCAAAATGAAAGAAAAAGTGAAAAATAAAGGACCATTGGAGATGCTCTAAGAGCATCTCTACTACTGAACATCATAAAGGGGTTCTTAACATTTTTCTTATTAATTCATTTGATTAATTAAAAGAAAGAGAGATAGATAGTACAGTCCATTTTCATCCTGAGAAAGCTATTTTCAAGCTTGTTCGTTTTTGTAACAACCCGACTCTTGGTTAATCAAAGATCGATTATTACCAGTTTTTTAATCTTGATTTAATTAAATTAAACCATCTCTATTTCCTTTTCTTTTTATTTGGACATTTCGTAATTTCTTTTTAAGAGTCCATTAAACTCAGCCCACCTATTAAGCCTATGTATAAATACCTAATTAAATCCCTAAAACCCTCATTAAGCTTTTAAACAAACCCTAGCCCCCTTTTTCCTCTCTCTTTCTCTCTTCTTTGCGCTGAGCTGCTCTCCTCCTCTCTCTCCTGCGTTTTCTTCTTCTTCTTTCTCTCTCCTGGCCGTGTCTCTCTCTCTCTCTCCTTGCTGCGGCCACCACCATCCTCCAAGTCTCTCTCTCGACCGAAGCTCCCTTTCCCAGCCTGGATGTCTGCGCTGCCTCCTTCTCCTTTGTTCGGGATGGGATCTGATTATGATGGATCTCCTCTCAGATCTCATTCTCCTCTGCCTCCTCATCCTGTCTCTCAGCCTTCTAGGCCAAGGTGATGACTTTGTGGCTTCGTCCTCTCTTACATATGCATGATGGACTTTTAAGTAGTCTTTTCTTAGATCGGGCTTAGATCTGCTTGTTGGGGTTGTTAGAATTGTTTAAGACCTGGATCCATGTTGCCTGTTTGGTGATGATTGCTGATTGCTGGTGGAATGTGATAATTAACCTGAATATGGATCTAAACTTATTGGGACCTTAGAAGTATGACTGTGTGTTGTTAACCTGATTAATGCTCCTTTTTGTAACAACTTGGTATCATCGAAAGTGCATCTTGATAATGGAAGGACTTTTAAATAAAAGATTGGATTGAATGATTGGTTGAATTGGATGAATTGTGCATAGTAGATTCTTGGTAGGACCCCTGGCTCCTGGGTTGGGAGCTAGTGTTGTTTGCTGGCCGTTGTCGTGAACACACGGCAGGGGCCACCGCTGGCTGTGGACTAAGCGATCCACCGTTTTGATTCAACAGCCTATCTGTGTGACCGCTGGGTACAGCCTGTCTGGGTGACCACTGGGAACAGCCTGTCTGTGTGACCGCTGGGAACAGCCTGTCTGTGTGACCGCTGGGAACAGCCTGTCTGAGGTGACCGCTGGATACCAGTATGTGTGACTCGCAGAGTAGACCTGACTAATGGGTATGGTAATAGGCCAGCCATTGGATGGGATTATTCTGGTTTGCCTTTCCGGGGAGGCATGGGGGCCCGCGGGACTGCTCACTTGTTACTGGTGTTGACCAGGGATCCGCTGCTTGTGTAGTTGCTTGTAGGGCTTACCCTTGTGTGTTGTGTGATTGACTGCTAGACCTGAACCCTTGATACTTTCTATATATATATATATATATATATATATGTGTTGGTTGTGCCTGTTTTAGGATTAGGCCTCTTGAGATCAATTTATGCTAGTTTGATGATGTGTTTCCTATGGTTTCCTTCTTGTTCTTTCCTCTTAGCCATAGTTCATTTCTAGTTTCCCTTCTGATTTTATTTCTAGCCCCACTTCTGATTTCATTTTTTCCTTTCCTTCTGATCCCATTTCTAATTTCCTTCCTGCTTCATTTCTATTTCCTTCTTGTCATTTTCCTCTCAACCTTTATCTTTTCTGGTGTCGTAGTTCCTTGTGGTTCTCTTCCTAATCCCCTTCTGGTTTCATTCCTGTCTTCCTTCTGATTTTATTCCTAAGTTTATTTCTGAGTTCCCTTCTGATTTCCTTTCTGATCCTTTTCTGATTTCTTTCTGGTTTCATTCTCATTCTTGCTCCCATTTTCTGATCTCATTTCTGACTTCCTTTTTCCTTCTGCGACCAAGCTCCTCTTGTCTCTTGTGCTTTTGTTTCTCTTGTTCTTTAGCCTTCGAAATTCCTTTCAGGAACTTCTCTCTTAGGATTCGGGGACAAATCCTGTGTAAGGGGAATGATTGTAACAACCCGACTCTTGGTTAACCAAAGATCGGTTGTTACCAGTTTCCTAATCTCGGTTTAATTAAATTAAACCATCTCTATTTCCTTTCTTTTTATTTGGACATTTGCTAATTTCTTTTTAAGATCCCATTAAACCCAGCCCACCTATTAAGCCTATGTATAAATACCTAATTAAATCCCTAAAACCCTCATTAAGCTCCTAAACAGACCCTAGCCTCCTTTTTTCCTCTCTCTTTTCCCTAGCCTCCTTTTTCCTCTCTCGTTCTCTCTTCTCTGCTCCGAGCTGCTCTCCTCCTCTCTCTCCTGCGTTTTCTTCTTCTTCTTTCTCTCTCCTGGCCGTGTCTCTCTCTCTCCTTGCTGCGGCCACCACCATCCTCCAAGTCTCTCTCTCGACCGAAGCTCCCTTTCCCAGCCTGGATGTCTGCGCTGCCTCCTTCTCCTTTGTTCGGGATGGGATCTGATTATGATGGATCTCCTCTCAGATCTCATTCTCCTCTGCCTCCTCATCCTGTCTCTCAGCCTTCTAGGCCAAGGTGATGACTTTGTGGCTTCGTCCTCTCTTACATATGCATGATGGACTTTTAAGTAGTCTTTTCTTAGATCGGGCTTAGATCTGCTTGTTAGGGTTGTTAGAATTGTTTAAGACCTGGATCCATGTTGCCTGTTTGGTGATGATTGCTGATTGCTGGTGGAATGTGATAATTAACCTGAATATGGATCTAAACTTATTGGGACCTTAGAAGTATGACTGTGTGTTGTTAACCTGATTAATGCTCCTTTTTGTAACAACTTGGTATCATCGAAAGTGCATCTTGATAATGAAAGGACTTTTTAATAAAAGATTGGATTGAATGATTGGTTGAATTGGATGAATTGTGCATAGTAGATTCTTGGTAGGACCTCTGGCTCCTGGGTTGGGAGCCAGTGTTGTTTGCTGGCTACCCTGTCGTGAACGCACTGCAGGGGCCACCGCTGGCTGTGGACTGAGCGATCCACCGTTTTGATTTAACAGCCTATCTGTGTGACCGCTGGGTACATCCTGTCTGGGTGACCGCTGGGAGCAGCCTGTCTGAGGTGACGCTGGGTACCAGTCTGTGTGACTGGCAGAGTAGACCTGACTAATGGGTATGGTAATAGGCCAGCAATTGGATGAGATTATTCTGGTTTACCTTTCCGGGGAGGTATGGGGCCCGCGAGGCTACTCATTTGTTATTGGTGTTGACCAGGGACCCGCTGCTTGTGTAGTTGCTTATAGGGTTACCTTTGTGTATTGTGTGATTGACTGCTAGACATAAACCCTTGATACTTTCTATATATATATATATGTATATATATATATATATATATGTTGTTTGGGCTTGTTTTAGGATTAGGCCTCTTAAAATCAATTTATACTAGTTTGATGATGTTGTGGGCCTCCTTAAGGTCTATCCTCACTGAGTAATCCCCATTACTCACCCCTCCTTTTCCCTTCTGTCTTTTCAGGTATAGGTTATAGATCAGCCTAAGTCTATATTGTTGATTGTTACCTGGGTGTTTTCCTGGCGATCCTGTGTGCTCACCAATCGGACATCCTACCGGACGCGGTTCGATGTCCGATCTAACATACTCGATTCCCCACCTCTTAGGAGCCCGGAATAGGGATGTGACAGTTTTCATCTCAAAGAGACTCTAATTACGACTACAAGTGAGCAGAATGCCTATAAATATAAATAAAAAATTTTAGAGCCTTAATTCGTGTCTCATTCATGCCCTATTAGATTTTCATTAGTATTCTTTTGTGTCACAAAACTTTTAATCTTTTTCTTTTGTTTTCAAGATTTGTAGAAAAGTTTTTTCCTTACTTTGTTATTAAAATTGAGAAGCTTTTCTTCATATGTTGCTCTTTAATTATCATGTTTTTGCATTCTATAATTATATCTAACTAGTTTAGTAGTTGATTTAAGGGACCATTAAAGGGGATTATATGCCGATAAGGATTTCATGTGATAACTTAGCTAGATGCTGGAACTCTTTCTTCTTTCGTTTATTATTATCTAGCGTCATAAACTAAAAACTGATTTTAGGTAAATTCGACCCATGAGAATGTAATCAGAGTGCAAGAACTAGCTTGGGATATCAATTTTCCTATAAATACGAAAGCACACCTATAGATTATTGTGAAAGTTAATGAACTTGACTTTATTGCATGATCTACCGCATAACAAGCATCGAAAGTGGACTTTCTAACTTGTTAGAGATTAGGTAATTAGAACTACGAAAATAGGCTGATTATAATTCTATGTTCGAGTTTTGTGGAGTTAGGTAGAATGATCTATTAAGCTTTGTACCATGTTTTGAATCGAGCATACCCTTGAGATAACCATGTCAATTCAACATTCGTTTTATTATTCCTTACAATCAATTTTTACTTATATATTTTCCATTCTTTACAATTCGTGACACAAAAACACCTTTAAAAACCTTTTTTGTTTTGTTTTTACACTTTCTTACTAATTCTCTATGGATTGACACCATAAATACTAAATCGTGTTGTTGTACAATTGCCGATAAATAGGGTTTATAAATTTAATTACCTGAAGCTGAGAGAGAACCCGACAACCCTAGAAATATCACAAGGATACTCAAGCAATTCACAAAGGGTAACAAAAGCATTAATAACTATTTCCAACGACTTACCATCCATATCGATCCACTTGCAACCCTTGGCAAAGTGATGGATGATTAACTTACTGTCTCCTTAGCAATAGACCTTCCTCTGTTTTCATCGACAGAATCGATCTAACGCATATGCCAAGGTTTTTTCTACTTTTGAGTTTTCTCTTGTAAAGTGATCTATGACATGGCTAATAGACTTGCGAGCGATACAAGTAATATGAGTTGACCTTTACATCTTCAGATGTTATGTCCAGTCAGGGGTGGGTCTACGTAGCCCAAAGAGGTGGCAGGTACCACCACTCAGAATTTTTTTCTATTAATGTTTGTTTAAGAAAAAATAAATTATGCCACCATTAAAAATTAAAATATTGCCTCCACACAGCTTTTTTTTTCTAGTTTAAGCCCAAAAAAACTCACATATCAGTATTTTTCCCCCACTGGTTATATTGTCAGTCTCTTTGTATTTCTCACAAACCAGTAACATCTATGGACCTGAGTCACCATTACGTTTGATCTCCCCTGATTTGAATTTCATGTTTACTGCTTATGAAGAAGTTTTCTTGGATCAATGATTGCAACTTCTAGAATAGTTTTCTTACTGTTGATTGCAACTCAAATGCACCTACGAAACCGCAGAAAAGGTTACTACGAAACTGCATGGGACTGAGATAGCCACCAAATCTAGTATATGATATGTTCCCTTTCAATTCTTCAATGAAGAGGGGTTGGAAGACATAGTTGGACTAATTGGTGATCCACTAGAATGACATGAGGTTATTACAATGATCCAACTTTAAACTCTCTTTCTCTCTCTCCCTATCTCTCTTTCTCTTTCTCTCTCCCATTTTCTTTCTTCTCCCTCATATTTTACACACAGGTATAGAGAAAAAATGAGATTGTTCAAAATGAAGAATGTCGCATATGAATCAATATCCAAATTGGACACCCCTATTTATAACAATATATAGTGTATATTATATATTATTATATTAGAATTTAGAACTACAATCGGTTTTATCAGTTGAATCAGTTAATATCCAAACCATATCCGTATCATACGGTTTTCAAAAAATTACATCCATTTGGTTTCTATGGTAAAACTGAAACCAAACTATATTATTCTAGTTCGGTTTGGTTCGGATCAGTTCAGTTTGGTTTTATCGAAATGAATATACAAAATAAACTAACCCACAATAGAAGAAAAAAATGAAAAAAAAAACTAACCGACCTTCTGCTTTGGGCCAGACACTGCTAGAAACACAATTGCTCCTTGCGAGACCATCTAGAAACATGAGCTGGTGAAAGGCAGCAAGCCTTTTTAATTCTGACAGTAATCAGAGTCCTTGTAGTGAACCAGTGACTAATCCCTACATTGATAATTGTAATACTGTTAGAAAATGAATAATGATTATATATACTCTTGCCAACTTAACTTTCTACTGATTGAACAGTCTTTCTCTCTCTTCTCTCACTCTTTTCTTTGAGAGAGAGAGAGGTAATTTCCAATCTTAGTTTGGGATCGGAATCTTCACCGGATTTATCCAATTTCTTTTTGTTATATATGTAATATATTCTGATTTAGATCATATGTCTTTCCGGTTGTTCGGATAATAATTTTCCAACAGTGTTCGGATAGTTTCTAGTGAAGTCCGGTTTTCTTGATTTCTCTTACGATCTTACTTATTTCCCGTCAGAATTGCTGATGCTTCTTTTAAGTTTTTCTACAGGTTTCTTTTCTATCTAGGAGTAATATCTTCATCGTTTCTTCCTCTTGCTCACGTCATGGAACACTAACGGATACAAATCGGATCAATAAATTGGGTTCGGTTGGTGATGGAGCTTCCTTCAAGATGGAAAGCTAGGAAAAGTTTAGAGGATGAATTTATCTTATTGCGGCTTAATCATTCTGATGGCTATTAGTAGAAGATTGATTTGGTAAACTGATCGGCGAGTAAGAAGCTTTACACAGTGAATGATTCCGGTGAGATTTTCTCGTCAGCGATATGCATGAGCTGAAAAGCTTCTGGTTTCTTCTAAGGTCGTCACATGGGTTGATGTTCATCTTTACCCTTCACCCGTTTTGTGTTTTTTTGCTTATCTTTTAGTTTCACGAGTAATAAGTGGGCCTTCTGTTGGGCTATAATTGTCCCGAACTTGCTTTTTGGGCTTTTGTTTTTTTTATGTTTGTGCAGTGATTGAAAAGACAGCTTAATCAAACAACCTAGATCTGGTTCCAAAGGGTTGGTCTTCAGTTGAACAGGTTTCAGGGAGAAGTTGAAAGGTCTCCAAGTCTGAAAAGTCAGGATCCACCGTGGGTGAAGTGATATGGGCTGCGGTGGAAGTGGCCTTGGCCGTGGGTGAAGTGCTCGCATCCGCGGTCAGCTCCTTCTAACTCACCATACTTGCTTCTTCAATCTCTTCTTCTCCATTGTTGTTCTCTTGCTTCTAGTGGTTGCCAGGCATGTCTTGGGTATACAAATCAATGTATCCAGTGTTCAGATCATTCTCCTTATAATCTTTAGAAAAATTTTCCACTTTCTCTTCTACATCATCTAAAGCATAGACAACTTTATCTAAAGTAGCATCAAGATCTTCTGTCTTGTTTTCAACCTTAGCTACGCCTTGCCACAGCTCCAATGTGTAGTCGTAGGTTTGGTTCTTGCTTTCATTCAGCTCCTTGTCCAAGTCATCGATCTTGAAATTTAGGGTTTGCAGCTCCCTTTCACTTTTTCGAATGTTGAACTTGTTTTTCCCTTGCTCTTCTTCGTCAGACTCTATTCTCTGATTCAACACTTCATTGTCTTTGGTTCTCTGATCCTCTAGTGTAACCACGTGCTCAGAGAGGTCATCAAACCTCCTGTTAAGGTCGATGGTGATGGCATCTATCCTTGTTCGCAGGGCAGCTTCAACGAAGGCTTTGGAAGCAAGGAACTGATTCAGCTTGGCTTCCAATCGATTAAGCAGGATGTTAAGTCGATTATTCTCATAGTTCTGGTTCAGAATATGATGAGGTAGGGGATAAGATGGTCGTCGGTTCACCAGGTGTGGCAAATAGAGTTCATCTTGGTGGGTTGGAGTTCGCGAGCCTTCAAGGTGATGGTTCAGATGAGGGATCCGATCCAGGTGGTCGGAATCACGCCTGAATGGTGATTCACATGCGCAGGGAGTTTCACACAGGTTGTAGAACCTTCGCTCGGGATTACAGCTTCTTTTTGGTTGATCCATGCTTCAAGGATTCTGAAACTAGGGCAAGCAGAAGAAAGAAAAAGCAGAAAAATAATAAATTAGGGTATTTATGAGTTTGGTTTACTTCCTCTGGTGTTTTCGCTGAAACTCGACATATATATAGTCTTCTGCAGCTTTAACCTTCTCGGTTTAGACCTCCAGCGACTAAAATCTTCTCCGGCAACAGCGCCAAAAATTTTGATACGGAGTTTACAAGCCGGTTGGTCCGGAGTTTTAAATTTATAAAGCCCTAATGTCGGAAAGTGCACAAATGTACGTTGTAGGACTTAAGGTGTCGATCCATAGGGAAGATGTCTAATCTGCAAGGAAACACCAACCTGGGAGAGTAAGCTAAATTAAAAACTCATGGGGGTTTGGGGTTTTTGGTTACGGATCCTAAACTAAACCTAATCTAATATTTACGGGAAACTAGATGCAATGATCTCAAGGGTTTTTAACTCAAACTATAGACTCTAGACTCATAGTGGGCGATTTAGACTTATCCGGTTTACTCTAATTAATGTCAAAGCACTTCCAATTAGCTTCCTGATGTGTCGGTGTGGTGAGGGTTGTCAAGTTTTACCCTAAATGAAATCAATAGCCGCAAGTGCACAGCTGATCGATTGTAGTACTTAGGGATCGAATGCCCAGGGAAGGAGGATCTTTTCCTGCAATTTGAAAGAACTATAAAGTAAGAAAGTCTAGAACCAAACGGTTTTTGTGGGGGTTTTGGTAGTTTGTTTAAAATGTAAAAACGAAATCTAAAAAGAAACTACGGGAATTAAATGGCCTAATAACTAAACTTAACGAAAATGAGTAAAAACGAGAAAAACGGCTAAACCTAATTGCTTAAATAAAAATCGATTAAGAGAATGAAAATGATGAACTAAAGCTTGAAATAAAATCGATGTAAATCTATAGAAAAAAAGGTGTTGGGTTTCTCTAGGGAATGAACGATTCAAAACATTGCTAGAGAGTAAATTTGATAAGATCTTAGCTTAAACTTTTCGAACTAGAGTCACAGACGTATGAATACGCCACTGTCGTGATCATAAACAACTATCTCTCTCAACCCTGACCAGTAGGTTTCCACTCTGGCCCTGGAAGAGAAAATATGCATTATGTTTAAGACTCGTCAGCATTCACAAATCGCCCATAGGTAGGTTTTCACTCATTTGTTTGTTTTTCTCTCCCAAACTAGATCTGACAACAGATGAACATTTTCGTGTCACTAATCATCTGGATCAGATTGTAGTTCATGACGCTACTCTCATGCAGTAAAAGTAAATTCAGAAGAAAAAGCTCTAAGATTCGGCGTCAATAGCTCATGGAATCCTCATCGAACATATGTATCCCCATCGAAAATCCCCTTGACCCAACAATAAAACTACTCAGACAACGAAATCAAAAACATGGTATTAAAAAGTAGAGCAATAGTCGAAATTGAAAAAGAAAGAACAAGGGTTCAAGAGATAGATCTCTCTCTCCCTAAACCTAAAAACAAAAGCTTAAAGTAAAATTTTTTGTAAAGTATTTCGTCTCTCTTAAAAACGACCTAAATGATAAGTATTTATAGTCTCCAAGGCTCTATGGTGTCTAGGGTTCCGTAATTGAGGCTGAGAAAATGATTTGGGCTTCAGAAATGGGCCTTCGAGTTCAGAGTTGACTGGCTGCGGTCGGGATGTGCGTGACCGCGGGGAATCGGTGCTTGGCCACGGTCGGGAAATCTCTGACCGTGGTGGAATGGCTGTTGGCCGCGGGTGGAAATGCTTCCCAGCTAGTTTACGGGACATCTTGCTCTTTGTGTATCTTTTGATTGAACCGTTGGATTGCCAAGCTGCAAAGTGTGCTGGAAAGATGATACTTCCATCTTTGAGATCTCCAAATTTGAGCTGGATCAGACGGTGAGAAAGCCTTCAATCGAGGATGAAATTCTGACGGTTTGACTCTGAGCTGAAAATCTGGTCTTATATCCATTTTGATAAGTTTTTCCCTACGTTTCCTGAAAAGAGTATTTGAACTACAAATACTAGAAAAACGTAATAAAAGTACTTGAAAGCAATAAAAAACATAGAAAATTATTTTAAAACGATCCATAAAAGTTGTCAAAATACGGTGTTATCAGTTGTGCACAAACTTTTAGCACACACGATTTTCTCTAGAGCCAACACGAGATGTGTCCTGAAGACCGAGATCGTTACACTTCAGACACCATTTCTGGACGACCCTCGACTTGCCTGCTTTGCCTGGATCATCGCACAGAACACGGTGAAGGTAAAACATGATTTACATGGATGTGAGGATGCTACTACTGCATATGGGAGCACTATTATAGACATACTACAGTCTGTAGGATTTTATTTCTCATTTGATGATCCACTCCCTGACGTCTGGTATGACCTACTCTATCTCTCTCGCGATCACACTATCTCTCCTTGATAGCTAAGACTTTTCAGTCTTTGAAGAGGTATCAATCCCCTGTAATTGTAGTACAAGGGGTATCGAATCTAAGCTTGTGGTAGACACTAGTTTATGATGCTTATAACTTAAGTCAAGTGCAATCAAGAAAGAGGCTTGGTTTCTAGGCTAATTAAAATACAAGAAAAAACAGAAATGAACAAGGATAAGAAATTTAAAGTAGTAAAGATGCAAATAACACGCAAATAAACAATACAGATGATCGGATGATGATGTGAATGATGAAATAGAGGTTCTAGACAGGATAAAAGACTCGAGTGTTTCCATGTCATACTAGCGAGTTAATGAACTAAAATTATCAAGCAACTTCATTTAACATGAACTCAAAGACAAGTTAATCCTCTCATGAAGGTATTAAGCTTCTAAACTGATCCTCTTTCATACAAAAATTTCTTTTGAAAAGCATGAATCAGTCAGCTTTAAGAATCAGCTCAATATGTCATTTAAGAAGAACAAACTATCATTATCATGATGAAGGACTCTTAAACCCCTACTAAACCTGGGTCAGGTATTTCAGCGAACACTTCTCAGCCGTGAAATACGTCAGATCTAGACCACATGTGATGTTCATGAATCCAGATTAGAGATCGGTTTAGTAGAGAATGAATGATGCAGATCTAGAACCTAAACTCGCTAATCTTCCATGAGAGCACCCTAATCTACTTATCTAAAACCTCATAATGAAACTACTCACTTAATCCTTGATAAAAAGAAATGAAAGAGAACAAGATCTTTACGTAAAACGAGATATCTGATTAAAGAGGCAAGTTTTCACAAAAGAGGCAAGTTCTCCAAGATAAAACAGGATAAGAGATAAGATAAGTAGGGTTTTAGTCCTAAAAACTATATATAGGGGAGCTAAGTGATGCGGGTCAGCCCAGAACAAACCGGGTACTGAACCGGTCTTCTTGGGTTGTTGGGTGAGCACCTCGGTGTATGAGAGAGTGAAGCCGAGGTCTTGATGTCGAGGGGTGCATGTGAGCAAAGATTGAAATGAAGATCTCATGAAGAACACGTCAAGAACATGCATGAACCCTAGTCTTTGATCCATCTTCACGTGCACTCGTTAGATCAGCTTGTTCTTGATTCTGGGTTCGTGACAAGGGACCTCGGCATAGACATGCCGAGGTGCTTGGTAGTCGAGGGATCAAAGTAGATAGAGTCCGACATGCAATGCCGAGGTCTTGAGGCCGAGGTTTAGCTCCAACACTTACTCGTTTTCAGCTTCGATTCTTCAACATGCATGCCTCGGTCTTGATACACCTAGGGGTTAGCACAAGGTCTGGACCAAAAAGCTTCAGGGAACGGGCCTCGTCCTAGGCAATGTCGAGGGAACAACACCGAGGCCTGTGTAAACACTTAGCACGTATCGCAACTCTTAAAGCCTTTATCGACTTGCTTGTTTCCCGCTTGCAATATCTTTCAGCACATGACTTCAAATGACTTGAAAACAACTCCACGATCAAGATCACTCATTCAGATCAATTGTTGGTGAAGAAACCATTGGAGCTTGGGAAGTGGAAGGTTCCCCTGATTGCTCATCTTTGCATCGCATCGGAATGGTACGAAAAACAGCTCTCGGACCCGCGTTCACTCCGGAGACGATATCTTTCAGGCCACAGCTTCAAATTGGATGATCTTATGTGTTCTGGAAAGAGAACTCAAAGATCTAAAATATTGATGAAGGCCTTGTAAACTGAATCGAATCGGAAAGGCATCGTCCCACGTAATCTTTGAAACTCATCGGATCGGCTTTTGAATGCATGCGAGATAGGTGTGAATCCCGGTGGCGGTATCTCTCTGCTCACTCCTCCGAATTCAGCAACTCTAACTGTTCTGGAATCTTGACACGATATTCTCCAACTTTGATGAAGACCCCGTTAACTGATTCGGATCAGACGCTTCCCCGGATTTGCAATATTTGAGGCGCGCAGGTGAAAACAGGTTTTAGCCGAGAAATGCTTCCCGCGGTAAGGAAAATATTTCCGAGAAACGTGTACTGCAGTAAGTTTTTTAGCCGATAAAAATTTCTCGTCACGGCATAAAACTTCACCCGACAATATTTTCACTCGATACTAATTGTTGGCCAAGGAAGATCACCCGATAGCATTTTTAGCCGATAAACTAATCCAGCCGGTACATGCTTTTGCCGAGAAATTCCTTAAAGCCGTTTTCACGATTTTAAACCTTTTTCTTCACCGTTTCAACTCCTGATCACACTTCTTGAACTCCAAACGACCTCCAAAACACCTGAGAAAGACTCCAAACCATGCAAAGACGGTCACACATGATTTGGACTCTAAAATGCGGCCTAAATGATGCAAATTATAGACATATCAACTCCCCCACAATTGTCATTTGCTTGTCCTCAAGCAAAAAGATCAAATGAGAGAAAGAGGTTGGATGCAACGGGAGTTCATATTCCTTATGGGAGAGGGACACAGTCACAAAGAGACTCAGATTCCAAATTGCCAATTCCAAGTGCAATACAAGACTCTACTCTGATTCTCAAAATTCAACAAACGATCTCCACAAGTTCTTCTTACCACTCAGCTTTTTTACATTCATTAAGTGTTTACCAAGTGAATCTAGTGACGCAAGTTCAGATGAGCAATATTTGGCTAAGGATGAGGCTATGAGATGACAATGATCTCATTCAAATGCAGATGCACAAGCAGGGTTCAAAGCAATCAAGGATCTCTCTACGATAAAAGCTTCGGCAGAATGCTAAAGGTAAAGAGCAATGGGCGCATACAAGAGCAAGACTCGGCTCACTTCCCTTACCCAAAGACACTCTAGGTCACTCTCAAAATGAACCTCACAACTCTCAAAATGAACCTCACAATTCTCTTCTCACTCATCTCTCAAAAAGGGTAAGTACTCTCATTTCAAGTACTTACCTTCAGCATCAGTCCCGAGACTGTGTAACGGAGCACGCCCACGATGGACTCTAGGACCTGATGAGTTTCTACCTTCTGTACCTTGTCTGCCTCTCACTATCGGGCAATACATAGTGACTAAGGCGAAGCGCGACGCAGCTGAGCACGTGCTCACTATCAGCCATCATTTTCCACCGACCATACTTCATCATCTACATCATCACACACACAGTCTGAGTTAGAGCGCAGAGTTGAGAGACAGTGACGACGTTTTGAGTGCGTCGTCACCTTCCTGCAGGAGCAGCACCAATTCGAGGCAGACACATCAGAGGAAGAGTGATTGATCAGCATTTCATCGTCATTTCACCACCATCACGGTTCTATCATCATTTTCTTTTCTTTTATTTTATTTTTTAGACTATCTCGCTTTTATTCACCATCTTCTCACCAACTTTTTCACACTGAGGACATTGTGATTTAAGTGTGGGGGAGGATGTCTATCCGTACTAATCATTTTCTTGCTTTGTTTTTATATTTCAAGTACTTTTTAAAATAAATATGTAACCTATGCGACCTTTAGTATTTTTCAGGAATGTTTGACACAAAACTATGATGACTTAGACCTGCACGCTTCTACACTGCGCATGATAGCTCATTTTTGGTTAGCACTATACTAGGCGGTAGCTAAAGTACTTGCACTACGAACTCCCACCAGAAGACTTCTATTCATGGAGATTCTTTCCGACAGGATATACTAGCTCATTTTATTTGACCTTAATATTGATATCTAATTTTCTCATCATTGATTATAAGCTGGCATCGAGATACACATCTAGGATGTCTTTTTCCTCATTTTTACCACTCTTGGTTTTCCTAGATGGCTAGTTCATCTTTATCTGGTACCATACCCTAAACCCAAACCCCTTGTTTTCAAACCTCATGCATTCTCTTTTTAGTTTATATCAGCAGATTTGTTCAAAAACGACGCAGTTTTCAGTCACTCAAGAGAAAGACCAAATGAAATTGGGAAGGAAGAGTATCAGAAACCTTATCAAGCTTTATATTGCCTCAGAGAACTCATTCTTATTGGTAATTTCGTGCTCTCTATGACTCTATATCTAAAGGTGTTTCTCCTTTCAAAAAAAAAAAGTAAAAATAAAATAAAATAAAATAAAAGGAAAGGAAACAAAAAGCCTAATGAGTCTTAGATTGTTAAAATTATTTGGAGCAAAGGCAACCATGATGTATGGAGCTATGGTTTTGAAAGATAAACAAAAATCTAAGTCTGGGGGAGTTAGGAGATAACCTAAGAAATAAGACCAGAAATCTATGGTAAGAAGAAAGTGACTGAAAACTGTGGATATCAACAATTTCACTCTCTCTTGTGGTTTTGCATAATATATTGCATCCTCCAGATCTTCAGGTAACCCATAAACACTTTAAGCCTTACCCCTAAAATGATCCCTTTTGATACCTAGCCTAGATCGCCTTGCTTATACTTCCTCTGATGAGAACCACCAAATTTTAAATTAAAGTTAAGAGATAGTTGACTGGAAGTTAAATCTAAGTGCAATAGATTTCCGCATGACGGATGAACGACCTCCAAAACACCTGAGCAAGACTCCAAACCATGCAAAGACGGTCACACATGATTTGGACTCTAAAATGCGGCCTAAATGATGCAAATTATAGACATATCAACTCCCCCACACTTGTCCTTTGCTTGTCCTCAAGCAAAAATATCAAATGAGAGAAAGAGGTTGGATGCAATGGGAGTTCATATTCCTTATGGGAGAGAGACACAGTCACAAAGAGACTCAGATTCCAAATTGCCAATTCCAAGTGCAATGCAAGACTCTACTCTGATTCTCAAAATTCAACAAACGATCTCCACAAGTTCTTCTTATCACTCAGCTTTTTGACATTCATTAAGCGTTTACCAAGTGAATCTAGTGATGCAAGTTCAAATGAGCAATCTTTGGCTAAGGATGAGGCTATGAGATGACAATGATTTCATTCAAATGCAGATGCACAAGCAGGGTTCAAAGCAATCAAGGATCTCTCTATGAACGATCAAAGCTTCGGCAGAATGCTAAAGGTAAAGAGCAATGGGCGCATACAAGAGCAAGACTCGGCTCACTTCCCTTACCCAAAGACACTCTAGCTCACACTCTCAAAATGAACCTCACAACTCTCTTCTCACTCACTTTCATCTCTCAAAAAGGGTTTTCTTTCTTTTAGACTCTCGGCTTGGGATATTCTTTTCACACACAGCTCTTTTTTTCACAACTTTGGATATCTAACCTCTCACTTTCTCTTTTTAAACACTTGAGCCGTTTTAGCTTCTTTTCTTTTCTTTTCTTTTCCACTTAGAGGTTAGATACCATCCTTTAGACACCCCGAGCTCTCTTTTCTTTTTAAAACACAAGACCCAAGACCGATTTCCTTTTCTTTTTCAAAACCCTCACTTCTCATCACTCTCATTTTTACACACTCTTTTATTTTCTCTCAAAGATCTATACTCACAAGATTCTCGCTCAAAGACACCTCTCCCCCACATTTATTCACAGCCTAGACCTAATAGTCCCTTGATGTTGGAACTAGACACTCATGAGACTTGCCCTTGTCGCTCTAAACCTAACACTTTCTGTTAAGATTTGATCCAAGGTGGCCTCACAGTTCACACACGAAATGCATTAGTCTTGAAAGAAGGATAGGTTCAGGGTGAGGAAAACTGATCCAAATGCGGATTCAGCTACTTGAGCTAAGGAAAATAGTGGTAAAAACGGGTTATAGCTCAAATATGTATATGCGTATCCACAATGCTCACTCAAACAGTGCATCAAAAAATATTTACAAGTCAGGTTCAATGGTTCTCACTTATTAGAGCTGAGTTCAAATTCAAACTTGCTTCACAGATTCAGATCGAGTCTCGCATGCAACAAGGAACCAACAAGCATGGAAATCTAAGTTCTCAAGGCGATGATCTCTCAAGGAAAAACCTATCATTACTCCCAATGCATTGATGCAATCCTATATGATGCAGCTAGACTCGATCCTAAAAATGTGAAATGCAACTAGAATGAACATTTTTTGTGAAAATATTTATGATTTTTCAATTTTTTTGGTTTTTGTATGCACTTAAGCTGAACTACATGAGACTCAAAATGAAAAGAGAAAATAAGAACAAAGAAAACATGATTAACACAAAAGTCCTCCCCCACACGTAAATAAAACAGTCCCTTGTGTTATAAAAGCGTGACAGAGAAGCAAAAGTAAAACAAGGAAAAATGCTAAATGATATAGACAAGATGCATATGTACAAGGGTTTAGAGTAGTTAGCTCAATCACTGAGGTCTGATCCCACATAATACGAGGGATTGGAGGTGGAGCAAGATGGTGTAGGCTCCCTTGGTGGACTGCTTTCAGGTGAGTCCGGTTGAAACGCCATGGCCGGGTTGATCCAATCCTCTTTTCCCAGTGGGAACTCAGGATCACGTGAAGTGGAACTCTCACCAACTTCTTCTCTTATAACCGGTATAGGTGAGGTGGCCGAGCCTTTATTAGGTGAGGCAAGCGCTGTGAGCTTCTTCACTTTGTTCTTTAGATGCCTCACGCAAGCAACAAGCTTATGAATCGTTTTGTCCTGCCATGTGCACCACTTTTGAAGACCATTGACCCTTGAGTACAGTTTCCTTGTGTGATACTCAGGCTCACCCCAAACAAAAAGGTCAACGTGGTAACGGCCTGCTCCCATTCTTCACTCAAAAACTCGTGGCTCCTCGTTCTCACAACCGTCAGCTCTGGCTTCATTCTTAGGCCTACTGGACTCGCCCTTTTCTTCTTTCATTCCCTTGCGCAGTGGGGCATCTCTTGATGGAATATACAGCTGATCTTTGAGTAGAAAGAAGGAGATATTGCGTCTCTCCTGTAGCGTTGTGAGGGCTTGGTTGGGCAATAGGACTCGTGTGTCATCTCTATCCAACAGCTTGAAGTTGTAAGCCCATTGGTTCCCTACCTTGCCTTCAAAGAAGCCGCTCTTGCTCAGGTACTTCTCATCAATTAGGCTTGGTTTGGCTCTGGTATCAGGAAATACAAAGCCTCTTGCTCTCAGGATCTTTGTCACTACCCAACCATTCTGGAGCCTTCTCATTCCCTCCTTTGTTCGGTTACACCACACATTATGCCGGTAAGTGAGCATTTGAATGGCAAAGAATGCACCTAAAGAAGGTATATGGATTGGTCCTTGAAACTCCTTCTTGTTCCTTGTGTTAGAGATAAGCGGCTTCAAGCCAAGACCAAGTAGCTCTAGCTCGTTCAAATGAATGACTCCGGGGTTTTAAGTTGAGAAGAACATGCACGCCAAGACTCTGTTGGCATATCTAATGGCCGGGTTTCTTAAGCAGCTTGTCTTGCTCTTGCCTCCAACATGCGGTTCAAAAGCAATGGTGTCCCACAGAGCAGCAACCACTTCTTTAGGGTACAAAAACTTCTTCATAGAGCTCTCATTCCTCACAAAGCCAAATATCTCATCAATCTCTTTGAAGCTCACTTTGTAACCGACTCCATCAATTGAAAACTCAATATGCCCAAACCCTTTGCCGTGTAATCTCTTGGGATCTCTCTTTGGATAGATGAACACGTCCAAAGAAGCCAAGAACTGCTGAGTGATCCTCTCTTAGGCAACATCTCTCCTTTCCAAGAATGATGCTAAGCCCATATATTTGGAAAATGAGCTTAACATCATCGAAAATTGATATATTCATAAATTGCATCATTTAATGTACATATTCTAGTCCAAATCATGTCTCATTTGCATGCATTTGAGATCTTTAGGCATTGTTTTAGGACTTAGGAGATTGCATTAGGTCAAAGAGAGTTTTGCATGTTTTGGAGTGTTAAACCGGTGCTTTTGGAGTTTATTTGGAGTGGAGGATGTGATTCAGATGAAGAAATGGAGTTGAACTTATCAAAAATGGTGAAAAGGAGCAATTTTGGGTTTCTCGGCAAAATGATGTACTGATGGCCGAAGATTCTCGACCAAAATCCTTCCCGCGGGTAGCTTTCTCGGCCAAAAACACGTACCACGATCAAGTCTCTCGGCCAAAAATCTTGGGTGCAGATACATTTCCGAAATCGCGTCACCGGAAGCTCTTGCCGGCCGATTCAGCTTACAGGGTCTTCAGAAAAGTTGGAGATAATTGGGTCAAGAGCCCAGGACAGGTTGAATCAGGGCATTTGGAGAACGGAGCTGAAAGATACGGTCACCGGAAGACAGACCTCTCTCGCATCCATTCCGGAGCAATCCGATACTCCTGAATGATCGCCTGCCCGGGAAACCTTCCGTTCCGATTCAGTTGTCGAGGGCTTGATCAAAGTTGGAGAAACTTGGATCATGGTTCCAGAGCAAGTAGAATCATAGGATTCGGAGGCGTGATCAGAAAGTTCAGCTCGTCGAAAGAAACTCCTGCCTCACTGCCGTTTTGGACCAAGCCGATGAGCTTCGAAGAATGCGAAGGACGGTTCACTTCCAAACCGATTCAGTTTACGGGGCCTTCATCAGAATCCGAGATAATTGAGTCTTATTTCCATAACGTCCGAGAGCATTCAATTCGGAGCTATGAGCAAGAAGATAACGCCTCTGGAATGGACACATGTCTAGACGCTGTTCTCTGATCGTGTAAATGCACTGCGAAGATGAGCCCTCCAGGAAACCTTCCACTTCCCAAGCACCGAAGCTTCCTACACCAAAGTTGAAGATATATGAGTCCTCTATCCTCTGAAACCGGAAGCATACAATTCGGACAAATATCTTAGAAGTTACGCTTCCCTGAACGCGAAGTGGTCCGAGGAGCCCTGAACGATGCGAACTAAGGGAAAGATGCCACGATGGAATGTCACGGTCCACACCTTACCGTGACACTTAATTGCAGTCCTTCGGCGTTTGACACGATCTTAATGCCACGGTCTACACTTGACCGTGGCAAAGTAACATTTGGCCGGGAAGGATTTTACAAACATTCGGCATTTGACACGGTTTCCATGCCACGGCCTAGGACTTGGCCGTGGCAACTTTGTACACTTCTTCGGCGTTTGACACGACCACTTGCCACCGCTTGACCAAGAGCAACTAGACCGTGTCAATCCAAGAAGTTCATCACCCAAACCCAGAAAAGAAGAGACACGGCCACTAGACATGGTGTAAATCAAGCCATGGCAACCTTGATCATGAAGAATCTGTCCAAGAACTTTGACACTATCAGGTTGCCACGGTCTGGCCAAGCATCATCTGACCGTGGCAAACCACACCACTATCCATCAAGGCCGGGTCAGGATCCAGTTTGTCTTGGGCTGACCCGGTCCATTAGCACTTAGTATATATAGCTTTTTGGAGAAAACCCTAATATCTTATCTTCTATCTAAGTTTCTCTCTAATTTTCTTTCCCCTTTTGTTAAAAAACGAGTTTTTTAAGATATATCTGAAGGATTTAATCAATCTAAGTCTGTTTCTTACCATCTCATCATCTCATTTCTGCTTCTAATCATGATTAACATCATCTCTTGCAAAAGAGTAGATGTGTTCTTCATGATTAGTGAGTAGTCATCTTTTAAGCTTCTAGGTGTGTAGATTAGGGTGTTTAGATGTTTGATTTGTGATGTTTAGGGTCTAGATTCTCATTTCATTTCCTTAGTTAGCTGCTCTTAATGCTAGATCTCTCATTATAAGCTTGATCTAGAACTTAGGCATTTCTCCACCCACAAGGTGTTTGATGAAATGCCTGAATGAGCTAACTTAAGGGTTTATGCCTTTTTCATCATGGGAATGATTTGTTAAATGCATGAATGACATATTAGAACTGTTTCTTAATGCTTATTGATTCATATTTCACAAATGATGATTTGGTTTGAAAGTGGATTAGTGTAGAGATTAATGCCTTCATGAGAGGATTAGTCTAGATTAGAGTTCTAAGTTGAAATGTTTGAGATCATGTGATTGCTTGCTATGTCTTTCTGTGTAAGATTCAGTCTTCTTGGTTGAGAGATTGTTTGGTCACTTATTAGGCTTGATGCATTATGCTTGTTGATTGCCTGATTATATCTAATGGTTGTTAGACTTGATTAAGTGATCAGCAAAGGGATTATTGTCATGGGAATGAATTAATCTGATTAAGAAGCCTAGACTAAAGAGTAGCAAGTGTTGCATTATGTTCTTAGCATCATGATTCAATATCTAAAGCACCTAATCAATGATCACATCTAGAGGTTTAGCTTTTATCATCTTTATTATCACCATCATCTTGTTGAGCTTGCTTTAATTACTTCCTTATCATTGCTTGTTTGTTTCTTGTTTATATTTTCAGTTGTTACTTGTCACCAAATCTTTCTTGTTTCACTTGACTTAAGAACTTGTCTTATAAACTAGTGCCTAACTACCACACATATGGATTGACACCCCTTATACTACCTTGACAAGGGGATTGATAACCCATCTAAGACATTTAAAAACCCTAGTTATCAATTGGCGCCGTTGCCATATTGTGTGGGGATTGTTAGCATTAGTTTCTAATCTAGTTTTTGAGATCAAGTTTCTTTTATTTTACTGATCACCTTTCAAGTTCTGTCTTTGTTTTCAGGTTTATGATCACAAGAAGCCAAGCAAGAAGACAAAGAGAAATACACTGGTTACATTGTTAATGGTCTGCGGTTTCACACAACATCAGTTCAGAGACAAACGCAAAACAGTGGAGTATATTATGAAGCAACTGCAATGTGTCGAGCCAGTGCAAGAGACACTTCCCAAATCGTGGATTTGGTTTCTTATTATGGCAGAGTGGTGGACATTATCTTATTAGACTACAACGTATTCTACATACCTCTATTCCGATGTCAATGGGCGGTCAGAGGCAACGGTGTGAAGGTGGACGAAGGTTTTACGTTGGTCAACTTGAACCAAAGTCAAGTCTCTTTCGCAAGGGATCCATTCATTCTGGCATCTCAAGCTAAGCAAATATTCTATTCCAGAGAGGACGAGTCTTCAAATTGGTATGTGGTTATGAGAGGGCCTTCAAGGAGATACACTGAGGCAGACAGTGATGAGGCAGATGCTGTGCCATTACCATTGAGTGTTGACATGAACGTAGAAGATGTTGACGCTGAAGACCAACCTGCTAGAGTGATTGTGAAGGAATATACGTTTATGACATATACGTATACTATTGCGTAGTTAGAGTCGTTG